>NW_017306751.1:598387-612707 GCF_000935625.1 Nanorana parkeri | reverse complement strand
TTTTGGGGAAGGGGGGGGGGGGGCTGGGGGTGGTGCCAGGTCAGAGCTGCTCAGTACTGCACAGTGCAGGGGATGATTGGGTGATGCAGAGGTAGGAAAGACTCCAACAGCGCCCCCGGCATCATGATGCCCATGGCAGATTTTTTTTGTCTGCCTCTGTATGACTCTGTCTTGAGTGCAGAGGAAGCTGTGGCCTGGTAGGAGGGAGGCTGTGGCCCAGAGTCTGGCCAGGGCCCGGTGGTTGAGAACCACTGGTGTAGAGAAATGTGTAATACTACTTCCTAATTGTTGCATGAGCAGCTACAAGAAAGATTTATTTTGGTTGGCACTAATGGTGGTTCTATTATTTACTAAATGTAAAGCTTTACCATTATTTTAATAAAAAATATGGTAAGGTAAAATGTATGTTTTCACCATCATTACTGTTTTAATTTAATAAAGACAAGATCACATTTTAGGAGCTATTCCTGCAGAAGTAGAAACAAATTCCTAAGGTTTGCAAACTTCTTATAGCTATTTATAGAGCAGAATTCCAGTTTTCATAGGTGGTGATACATCTCTAAGATCACTTTCAGTCTTTCTTCTAGCTCACACTAATACTGTTATCCCTAGTGATTTGCATTGTCAGTTTAAATCAGGAATATGATTTGGCTTCACCTGTAGTCATTCCTAAGCATAAAATGTAACCATACAGGAGAGCAGTGTTGGCAGCTTCAACCATTTCTGTATAATGCTTAAGAAAACAGTTTAGACATTATTTTACATATCCAGAACTAAATATGAAAAGGTTACTTTACAGTATGCCTCTCTCAGAGGATTGACAGATTCCTGCTTTATAACCTTCAGCAGCTAGAGAGGAACAATAATAGATTCCAGGTGCAAAATAACATTTCCTTTACCTCTACAGTTAGCAAGAATGAATTATTCTGGGACGTGCTGGTCCAGCTGTTAGCAAATAATTATTTAATGTAGTTTACATTTCAGATCCTAATCTTGATTTATATTACTATGGGGTGTCTGAGCTTGTATGCTGCCCCCATTGAATGAAAAATGCAGAAATTGTTTATGAAAATAAGCAGAAGTGAGCTTCATATCTGAGGTTACCTGCTGAATAGGTGGGGGGCGGGAGGGGGGACTATAACAGCACATCATCTCACACAGTCAAGTCAAACATTTGCCCAGTAATGGTTGTTACTGAATGTAGCAACAAATAAGCATAGCAACATCCTGCTATAGCAAGTGTATCTACACTATGGGTCGAATGTAATAATTTGTAAATGTCTATAGATAGCTCTTGCTTACATTTATATCTATAGAAAGCTCTTGCTTACATTTATAGGTTGTAAAAAGGCACTTGTATGTCACTACCTAGCCTTTACTCTTCCATTTTCTCAATTCTGAGCATTATATTTATTCCTGCTTTCCCTCATTTCCCATTGGCAACCATATTTTGCTTGGTGGCCCTTGCTTTTTGTGTCATGTTCTATTCTATTTGGCTGTTATCATTAACTGTGTATTGTCTGTAACTGCTTGTCCTTTGCTGGCATTGCTATTGGCAACCCAAGCCCTATGTATCGTGTTTCTTGCATTTTCCCTGTGATGGGTCTCTTCTGTGTATTGTATATCTCAGTTCCAGAGCAAATCTGAGCAGAATTTTCTCATCACTATTATTAATGCATCCTTAAAAACACCAGCTGATAAAGCTGATAAAGATAGTTTCTTTATCAGCTGATTTTACTATCTGCATATACTTTAGTGTGTTTCCACATTTTAAATGTAGTGGATTTCACACCATGCTTAACCACTCTCAAGTGCATCTCATAGCTAAGATCCTGTCACAGGAAAATTACATTCAGCTACTATCTCCAAACTATATTAATTTTAGTCCTGAAGTGCACAGATTCACTCATTTCTTTTAAAATTCTGTTGAAGCTAATAAGAAAAATGTGTAAAATGTTTCTGTGAAAAAGACAATGGGGTCTATTCACAAAGCTGCCGAAGGATCTAGCCATAGCTTTAGCTGATCCTTCGGCTAGCTTCGGCCCCAGGACCCCTTCGGTTCAGTATTCACTATAGCTCGTACAGCTCCCGAAGTCGGCCTAGCGGCTCATTCGAGCCGAAGGCATATGCCTCGGCTCGACTGAGCCGCTCTGAAAGCCGAAGCTGGCCGAATGCTTCTGACAGCTGGGCGGAGCCAGCCGTCATCTCACGGCTGGCTCTGGCCACTTCAGAGAGATCAGCGTCCCTGGTTACCAGCTAACCAGGGACTCTGTCATTACACACTGAGAGTGGCCTCTCTGTGTTCTCAGTGCGTAATGACAGATGGCTTTCCTGGTTACCTGGTAACCAGGAACGCCATCTGTCATTCCTACCCCGGACGCTCTAGGAGTCTAATACACTCCCGGCCGCCCGGGAGAGAAACACTTTCTCCCAGAAAGGTTCACTCTGCTTGATCGAGCAGAGTAAACCTTTCCCTACTCGTTTTTTTCTTTTTCTTCTGACATCGGAGCCGTCAGCTGCCGTAAGAAGAAAAAAAAAAGAAATCACCATAGGAATGCATAGCTATTGCTGAGCATGTTCAGCCGACCCGAAGCCACACAAAGCCACCTGAAGTACGGCTGATTTCAGCCGATATACGGCTGGAATCAACTGTACCAGCCTGAAGTGAATAGCCGAACAGCGTTCGGCTCACTTTGCTTGGGGTCGGTTAGTCACTCGGCTGCCTACGGCAGCTTAGTGAATAGGCCCCAATGTAAGGAAAATTAGGAACACACAAAAATGATCGGTCCTGTTTTCTGGTCACTTTTTCATGCATTTGGACACCTGGTCCTCTGCCCTCTTTGCGTTAGAAGTGCTGCAAGCACTAATCCAACTGGCACTAAAACTCTGCTGATTACGCTGGGAGAGCTGCTCTCCCTGTGCAATCTGCAGGACTGAGCTGTCACAGTGCAGCAGATGCAATACAGCGCCTGAGTCACATGCCTTTCCTGCCTCTGCCTTATCAGGTAAGATATTAGGGGGTTTATTTTAAGGGTTATGTTAAAACTAATTATATTTATGGGCATCAATTGTACATAGAGGCATAGCCTACCTGAGCTGCATCAAATGAAAGGGAATTGTGTCAGTTCTTAGCTGCTCCCTAAATGCTTGTCTTACTTCCTGAAGCACCAACATATTCTGTGTCACAATACAATCATATGTTGTATGGGAAGCATAATATGATGCTTCCTATTAGTGTAGTTTGTATTTAATCATATTTAAATATACACAGAGAGCTACTATAAGGCAATGTGTAATGCTCACTGAAAGCACACAGCAGTAATTTCTTCCTCACTGAGAACTCCAGCACACTTATGTCAACATATTTAGCTTCAGACTAACTGGAAAGGCAATGAACGAAAGCCATTTGCAAGAAGACACTTTCTGAGACTAAGAGAGTAAGCAGAAAAAATGAAGAAACTAAAGTCGACAGAGAAAAAAAAAGTTTCAAAAATAGAACTTGGCATTTGTGCTTTTTTTTACAATTTCCTATGTGATTGTGATCATGACATTTAGTCATTTTATCTTGAGCAGTTTCCATAATTTACTACTGAAGTTGCTCCAAACTTAAATTAATTTGCAATTTTTGGCATTTTGTGCTCTGGACTTAATCTATATTTTGTAGAATAAGCTGTAAAATGTAAAATAATACAAGTATGTTTGCCTCTAAGCCAGATGTTGAAACAATTTAACATGAACATGCATTTACAATTAAAGAAAAAAGCAATTAAACAGTAATCAAGCTGGTCAGAGCAGTGACCAAGTCACCATGGTAACTAAAACAGGGATCCTAGTGACTAGACAGTACATTCACTATTTTTGCAGCTGGAAATATACACCTTTACTACTGTAAGCACATACAGCTCACAGTGTTTAGTATCTATGCCACAGAGAGATCTGCATCCCAGTGCTGCACTCCAACACACCCACCTCACTCCCCTTTACCCACATAATAAGTTAGATGCCCTCTTCACACTCCACTTCACCCTCCACGTCACTTGCCAGTATTGTATCATCAACAGTGTATGTGCCTTAGTCCATTAATACAATGTATTAGTATGTGCCTTAGTCCATGAATACAATGGATTAATACATGGATCCAGCTTCTAGCCATTCTAGAGAGTATACACCTGTACTCGCCCAAATGCTCCGATACCTTCCCCGATACCGGAACTTCCGGTCAGAGGGAGGTTTCCTCTTACCGGCAGTGCTGCAAGGGAACATGGAGCTGGATTCCTGGCCAATCAGCATGGATCCAGCTTCCCGGGCCAATCAGCAACGAGCCAGCCAAACAGCATGAAGCAGGCTTCCTGGCCAATCAGGAAGTTGGAAGAGTAATGACCAAATACCAAAATCTTCTCTAGGGTTTGTACAGCTTCTCTGGCTAGCAGTCACTGGGTGTGTCTTAGCATCCAGAAGCACACAGCTACTAGTGGAGAAAGTCAACCACAAAAAAAGGAGACTCTTCTTTTACTTAGTTCCAGCTCTCTGACTTATAACATAGAAAAATTGCTCCGGCCTCATCGCCTCCAGGCACACAGCCTGCAAAAGGATTGCACCCTCTAGTCATGGCTTCACCCCCGGGGTCTCTCAACAGGCACACATCCTGCTTACAGAGAAACAACCCCTCTACAAGGACCCTTCCAGAAAAGGGCCTTTGCTGTTTGGTTTGACACTGCTTCAGCCTACTGATGAAAAACGCACCAAGAGTTTGGCCAGTTAACAAGACAGACAGAACTCTGTGAATCACAGAATTCTGGAGCAAACTCAAAAGAATCTGGCAGAAAATTCAGTATAGAAACCCTAAACAACATATTCTAAAGAAGGTCTAAAGAAGTAAATGCTGCTCGGAAACAAATGCCTACATTTGAAACTGAAGTTTAAATTTATACACCAACTCATAATCACTCTTCTCTTAACCACCCACCTCTTGATGACATATAACCCCCCCCATGACAAAAAATTTGCAATGACTACTCCCTACACCCCCCACTCAAATAACTCACAAATTGCACCTTCAGATGGACTTCAATCTGACAGCCGGCTCGAACAAGCTCTCAAATGCAAAAAAATTAGTTTGCGTGCCAGCCGATGTGGCCTCGCGTGCCAAGCCGGGCACGCGTGCCGGGGGTTGCCGACCCCTGGTTTAGATTATTAATCCACCTTCTGCACATCCCCTGCCCCCTCTCCCCTACCACCAACTACCTAAACTAACTATTGGCTCTCACCTGACCAAGTTACCAGAATAGGGACATAAGCACTGTAAGAACATTGTAAATTCACCCACATATACTATATTGTTGTTGTTACTGTTTCCATAATCCATTTATTTCTTGCGTTTTTAATATTTATAACACTCATTAAGTTAATAGTTATTTACCCAGGTGGACACAATTGTGTAATTGTGTACAGTTTCACTTGGTAACAGACTGTATAATCAGTGAATGGGATATGTCAGGAGGACCATCTCGGTCCTCCTGACATCCCATTATCTTGACATCATTTTAGAACTTTTGTTAATATTAACCAGCAGTGAATTTCTGGTTTAGTTTACTGATCAAAGCATTTTGTTTGTCCAAAAATTGTGGCCATCATACAGAGGCATAGACTCAGATATTGTGGGATAGAGAGGGTAGAAATATTCTGTACACTCTATACTTTTTTTATAGGGGAGCATTAGAACCAAACATTGTTCAATTGTGCATATCAGGGATGTCTTCTTTTTTTAAATTTATTATTGGTATTTATGTAGCGCCTCCAATATACGTAGCGATTTACACAGTGCACATTCACATCTTCCACACTTTAATTACATTGAAAGTGTATAAAATATGCATACAATACAAATAAATCAATTACAAATTCTGAAACAAAAACCTTTTCTTGAGGAACGGCATAGTAACTCGGATAATAGACATATAAATGCTTTCTAATATATTGCATGTGATCAGGTATTTGCCTTTCATATTCTCCGGACAATTGACTTTCTCATAGCTGTAAAGTAATACTTCCCATCAATAAACATATACTCAGAAATTCATGATTCGTATGAGTGCATGACTGAGAGGAAAAATAGCTTCCCAACATCAAAAATATAACTTGTTGGAGTCCAGAATTATTATGGCTGTTCTTTAAAGAGGTTTACAAGATTTTGTAGCATTTAAAAATGAGAAAGTTCCCTGGATCTCATGAATAGGACACAGCACACCAATTAAATTATAATAATTCCTCAAGTGACCATAAAGTCTTCTTTCCCTATGTATTATAGTATAACTAGAAATGCTATCTCATCCCTTCTGTCTATTTATTAACATATGCTGGATCGAAATTCTACTGGGATCCTCATCCAGTCGAATCTTAAATCATTTTTAGGATGCAATTCTTCATTAGCTTATATGTCACACGTTGTTTCCACAGACTTTTTGAGTGTCACAGTTTTAGGTAATATGACAGCATACATAGCTTTCTATTTTTTAAGATGTGCTGTAATTATTTATTATGCTGAAAATCTATTTTTACAACTGCAGTAAATCATGTTTCAAATAACATCTACAGAGTAACAAATTCAGTAAACTTTCGATGAAGTCTGCTTCTACCAGCCTTCTGATGACACCATTCTTAGAATCTTGCCATAAAAATCTCTGTAAATATACACTCTCTTGGTGAGCTAATACAACATAAACATTCAGTTACATCCCAGAATTTCTAAAAGAGTGCAGTACATAGGGAAACATTTACAAAGGCAGGCATATGGAGAGACTGTATAATGAGTGCAGGATTCATTGTTCAGTCAGTGAAGGCCAAATTACTTTTTCTCCGCCGTACGCTCCCGGCTGTAGAAATCAGCTTCCCCAAACGGCCGTGCAGGAGGATGAGTGCGGGCGCATGCACAGTAGAAATGACCAGCAGGACAAGAGGAGAGACTCACTGTAAGTCAATGCACACAGCTGTGAGTGTGCACGTCGGACAGGCACAGTGGGACATGAGGAGTCTGTAACCGGCACCAGCGCTGGAGGGATTGCTGAATACAAGTGGAGGGAAGAAGATGATCGGATCAAGAGGCATCATTTAGGGTAAGTCCTTAAAGCAGCATTGGGGTGGGGGGACTTGTGACTTGAATGACACTTTAAAGTGTATTTTCACTTTTGCAGTGTTCCTTTTTACAGAGCATATCTAACAATGATTTTAAAAAATTACCTTTTAGATATCTCTATTAAGCTGGGCTTTGCAAACTTCTCTCTCAATTTCAGTAACAGCAAACTTTGAATGTCTTTGGCTGAGACTTTGGCGTCTCCTCATTAACATCCAATAAGGGGAATTTATCAAACGTGGAGCAGACAGAATCTGGAGCAGTTGCTCATGGCAACCAATCAGCATCTCTCTTCAGTTTGCTCAGGTAAGATTTAAAAATGAGACAGAGAAGCTGATTGGTTGCAGTGCAAATCTGCTCTAGATTTTGTCTGCTCCAATTTTGATAAATCCCCCCAAATGTCTTCATGGCTTTAACCCTTTGTTAGAACAGACAGTCCTGCTCATCTAGTTTACAATTAATAATGAAATCTGCCAGCACAGTACAGACAAGGTTAATTATTTGGAGAAAAAAAACCTCCCCCCAACCCCCCCTAGATAGTGAGAACTAAGCAGGGTTTTTCAGTCCTGGAATTAGCACAAAGAACATCTAAAAAAGGTATGCTGCAATTTTTTTAAAGTTATGCAATGTTATTGGGAACATGTAATGAATATAAAGTGAGTGGTATCCCAATTTGGCTGCAAAAGTGAAATTACACTCTAAAGTGACATGGTTAAGCACATTTGTAGCTGTGAATGGGCTCATTCCGTTTCTCCACACTAAACTGTGCACAGATGTAAAACAACCACATAGAAAATCATGAGATTTTACCTAAAATGCATTTTCATACAGCATAATGTGTTGCTGCATGGGAATAGACAAGTGTGAATAGGCACTTAAAGAGTGATACTGTAGGTACAGAAGCCTTATTCTTTATTCTTAGCTTTAGGTGCTTTCAGCTGAAAGATACTTTTAAGAGCATCTTATATTAGGGTTTTAGGGTAGGGTAGGGTATGGTAAAAAGTGTAGATAACTGCTTTACGATAAGAAGTGTATTTTATAATTGTTTAATATTAATTAGGGATGTATAAACAAAAATATAATCAGTAAAGAGGAAAAGAAGGTCTTGGGCTTGAGCTCTTCAAACCAAGAATCTAATTAGTGACCCTGTTTTTAGAGAACGATTTTTACTGTGGACTCACACATATCTTGAAGTGGATCTAAACTATTACAACCCAGGCTGTTTTATACCCCAGTGACTGTGTTCCAGGATCGGCAACAGGAGTGAGCCTTGAGCAATTGGTAGGTGAGCATACATGTCCTAAAATGGGCCTAAACTATTACAACAACCCAAGCTCTTTTATACTACAGTGACTCTGCTCCAGGATCAGCATCAGGAGTGAGCATGAAGCAATTTGTAGGGGTGCATAATAAAACTTTATTTAGTTGACAATAATAGAGCAGTATGGGGTACAATAGGGGCATAAAAAGGGTTTAAGTCTACTGTAAAACATACATACAATAATGTATCATTTCAAGAGTATTAATATCAATAGAAGTCCTGGGCTGAATAAATTCACAAGGCAATGGGTATAAAATAGCTCTATTACATAGGTGTCAGCTCAACAAAAAATTCAATAAACTCCAATGACATATGATGGTCTAATAGCCGAGAACACAAAGCCCAGATCTGTTAAGTAAGGGCTGTTTTCTTATTTATCTATCAGTCTCAAACCTAGTGCTATGACATATTAAGGGGTGCTCAGAAAGAGTAACCTGAGGGACATGGCTGTTCAGACATACAGGAGTCACATAAGTAATAGTTTTAATCTTCTAGGGGAATTCTATAATCTTACAAGTATCCTGTATCACATTTCTCAGCATTTTACTAACTAGTCTATTTTTATATTTTAGCTAAAAAACAGATGAGATACTTTTGATGGCATAACCATAATGTGACCTTAAGAAAATACTGTATATAAGCATCATAAGCACAAGAGCTGAATTGATTAATCGATTTAAAAAAATTTCGATTAATCGAACTGGAAATTTTTAATCATTACCAGCCCTACTAAAAGGCCTGTTTCCTGTGAAGTACAAATAATTGCTCAAGCTTAAGAAATAATCAATTTCTGCATCATGAGTTTCCTGATGTATCTGTTCTATTGTTCATATTTGCAATAGTATGGAGCTGATAGAAATGGGGTTGAGAGACAGAACAAATAGTTTTAAAATAGGTTTTGAAACATGCCAGGAGACACAGCAAAGACATCTTAGAGAAACACCTGTAGCCCTACAAAATCAGAGTCTCAGTCTTTAAGATAAAACAGATGTATTTCTTGACAAACATTACTGGAACCTAAAGCTCAGAAAGACGCATTTTATAGATTAACTTTATTTTTTCCCCTTTTATCTGGGAGGCCTCATTATTGAGAGTACTCAGCTCATGCATGCAAAAATCAGAGAAAAAATACTCAATGTGGTGCAAATGGAATTTTGAATTATGCTGAGTGGAGTGGTATTGGCATTAATGTAAACCTGCCATAGAAAAAATATGGGGCTTCTTTCGCTTCTGAAAGTACTACTTCTCTTTGCATGGGAATTTGAATTTTGCAAGGTTAGTGATTGTGGTAAAAATTCACTTTGCAAAGAATACCCAATCACAAGCAAGGAAAAACAAAACAAAAAAAAGAACAATAATTTTACTTGCACATCATTTGTTGATGGAAGTCAGCAGAGCTTTAACTCATTCACTAAGCTAAATGGAGGATTCACTTGCAAAGTGCAAATTAACTTTCACAGTGAAAAGCCTGTTTGCCTTTAGTAAATCAACCTCCCTGGCTTCAATACCTTCTGAGACACTGATCTGGAATTAGTATTCAAATCAGGAAAATGTCAGGGGTACTGGTATAAATGCTTGTACTGGGCCAATGACTCAAAGCTTTGAAGCAAAATGGTCAGCATAACTGCCAGGTCTCTAGCATTTTCGTAGAGGTCAGTAATGACAGCTTCTGTTTTCCTCTTGTGACAGGTTTCTTCTAGGACTCAGCATGTATGTTGAAAATTAATTTGGTAAAATAGCTAATTAAATAATTATGTGTGCTTTGTTTCAGTAGCTAGTAGCTGTGCTACTGGACAACTTCATAGAAAAGAATAAAGATATAGGATATGATAGTTAGAACAGGGGAGCTCTAACCCATTCCAAGCATTTTTGTGGTGATATGTACAGGCTGAGTTTACAAGGTAAGGTTTCTGCTGTAAAAACAGAGACCCTTACTAAGGTTAAACACAGATGAACAAATATCTTTGAGAGAACCAAAGCCAGGGAGACCTCTATCTGTGTCCTCTGTAATTCCAGCACTCTTTGCTTTGTCGGCTGGAACTTAACCAACAGACTGACATGGTCCACACATTTTCTGAAATAGGAAAATTGGCAGACTATGCAAATTCCCCTGTGGAACCTTACTTTGGGAACCGCTGGTTTATAGCACAAATACAACCTATACTGTTTAATTTATGCCTATTAATATAGTTTTAGCTTTTCTGAGTTGTGTCTCTAAGATGTTTGTGTACATTGTTCAATGTGCATGTAAATCAATAGACTGCTAAATTTGCATTTTGCAATTAAAAAGAAGCATGTGCTAAGTGGAGCAGCTACAGCACAATATACAATTTAGTGCATGCATTTTAGTTATATATTTTACTTAATTTATTTTACAGTATATTTTACTTAATACTTTTATAGTGTCAACAAACAGTAGAGTATTTTGGGTCATGTAGACCATACACATCAGACCCTTACCTGAAGGAACTTACCTTCTAATGTTCCTACCCCAGTAGTACAAGCACAAAAACCCCAGTGTGGGTGTATGCTAAATAAGCAATCACTGTGGTCTTGGTTGTGGAAAAAAATACAGCATTCTGAGGAAATGATAGAGCCAATATACAACTTCCATGGAGATATAGAATATATATAGGATTTGATCTCATGAACCAGTGCTGCAAGTGAGAGTCCTCTAACACAGAAGAATGTGTGACACAACAAATCTAATCTATTAGTAGGAGAATGTTTGGTTTTGAGATAACGGTTTTGGTTTCCTACAGTGTGTATTAGTATATTGTAGTAGCAGTTGTAGTATGCCTTTATCATCAGATCAAATCAGAAGTTATAACTGAATTCTGCCTAACGCAGTCCCTTGATGCAGCTAATTGGAGGATTTCTACAAAATTCAATGCAATTGTCTATGAAATTAATACCATTTGGACAGTAAATCTTAACTTACAGCTTTCTTGTGTTATACTTTCAAATAATGTTTTGGTATATATATATTTGTTTCTGCAATTTTTATTTTGGTTTTTGTTGAGATAAAATTCTTATATCTGTAAATGCCAAAGAAGGAAAATCAATATGCAGATTTTCCTCACAAGCATAGAAAACTTGCTGTACTGAATTGGCAAAGCTTAACTGACCTGGTAACAATATCCATTTAAGGTCTGTTCATAGTCAGTGGGATGATCTTTAAATGGATTGATAACTTCTGGCTCTAGATTTTGTTTTTATTTTTAACCATAAAACATGTCAGCTGGTAGATGTGAATAATCCAGCAATATTCCATAAACGAACAAATCAGAACTCGTACTTGATTACATCATGACATTTATTATTCATTCTGACAGTTCCACAAAAAAAATAAAGCTGACATTTTCACTAAACCATTATTCATGGTAGAGGCAAAATAAAAATACTGTGTCCATATCTAGTCATTAGGAAGAAGATGAAATAGTACTGTAGATAGAATCATACTGAAATATTGAAAATGACTCGGCAGGAAATGATCATTTAAATGGTGATGCAACAAGGTTAAAATTATATTAAAGTCTAAAGGTTTTTAAGCTATTTGAAATGCTGATTAAATAACTTACAGTGGAAGCTGTTTTTTAATGTTAAAAAGTTTAATATTCCTGCAACATCAGCTGGTCCCTTGAGCACTGGTCCTGATATCCATTTTAAGGGTGGCTCCTTTCCCTTTCAGGGTCCTACGGAGCCACCCTTGTGTATTTTAGTAAGTTGTGTATGTTTCCACAAACATACAGACACAGCAAGGCAAACCAGCGCCCTCCCCTCTGTTCCCTGTCCTCCCTGTTCCCTTGTCCAAGCTAATAGATGGACAGCTGCAGGAGACTGCTTTGTTCCTGTTGCTCTTGTACTGGTCAGGAAGTTCAGGGAAGCTGAGCTGGGAGAGTTGGAGTCAGATGTTTGGAAACATGATGACTGTAAGTGCTTGGGCTAAAATGTAAAGAAATATTTTGGCGGACAATATCATTTGTTTGATCTGGATTTATTAAAAAAAAGTATGAGAGTTTAATACTACTTTAAACATGTATCGCCTTAGGGCCTGTGAGAGATATTTAGCAGAGAGTGATTACTTAGCAGTGAGTAAATGTTCACAGCCTAGTGAATAAGGTGCCAAGTAGGAATGAGGTTCAGGTTCACATCTACTATGGGTTGAGGCAGGTTCTGTAGGTTCAACAGTCATGGTTCTGGCGAATTTATGTGCAGATTCGCATTACAAGTATAAGGGAAGTAGGTTTTAATTTAGTTGGAATAATATTAAACAGAATAGCTCACCATCTAGCATGCAAAGATGGTGGAAATCGGCTACAATAGGGCTGTAAGTAAATTAACTGAATTTGTGTATGAAAAGATAGAGAACATTGACCAGTTCACAACACTTTATAGAATTCAGTCTTATGAATAACCGGGTACACTAACAGAAAAACGAATCCCAAACTCGATCTGAAATAGCTGCAGCAAAGCACTGCTTCTTTGTACTAGGTGATATGTTTAAGGAGAACTATGGGGTCAGGGCTTTTCCCCATAGTTCTCCTTAGGGTAACGGGAGGACACAAACTAGCGTCCTCCCGTCACCCTAAGCTCAGTATACCGCGAGCTACAGCTCGCGGTATACTGAGACGCCGCAGCCGGAGCGGATCCCGACATCGATGTCGAGATCCGCCCAGCTGCATGAGTGACAGCAGGCTCTGCCTATCTAGAGGCAGAACCAGCTGTACACGCCCCCTCCCCCGTCCGTTCCGCCAGTCAGCGCTGGCGGATCGGAGTGGGGTGGGGGAATCCATCCCCTCCCCTGTCACGGCAGAGAGCCGTGACAGGATCGAGAAGTGAGCAAACACCGACATGTGTTCGCTCACCTCCCGATCTACTGAGCCGACCTGTGACAGTCTAATTGTCACAGGTCGGCTAGAACTATGAGGTGAGTGAAAAGCACTCACCTCATAGTTCTCCTTTAACATCAAAATTCTATAACACTGCTAACTAATACTAACCTCCACAGCAGAGTCAAGGTGCCTAAAAGGTAGAACATTGGCAAGGTTCTTTGGAAAGGGTTCTACATATAAGAATAAAAAGCAGTTCTGGGGGAGTCCAAATCCCTGAATGGATTGTAGCACCAAAAAAAAGACAACAACAAAAATTAAACAATAAAGCAGGTGGTTATTCATCCTTTTTTATGTGATTTAGAACTATCTATTTCTTGTGTCTGTGCCAACAAACTGTACAACATTTGTGAAAACATAAAAGATACAAAAAAGAAAAATGTATACCAAGTGAATAAATAAAAAAGAAAAAGAAAGTAATCATAATTAATTATAATTAATTGATAAATTCATCCTTAGTTATGTATCAAGTAATACCTTTAGTATACTTAAGGGTCTTTTCACTAAGCTGCCGTAGGCAGCCGAGTAAATGACCGACCTGAAGTGAAGTGAGCCGAACACTGTTCGGCTATTCACTTCAGGCTGGTACGGGTGATTTCAGCCGTATATCGGCTGAAATCAGCCATACACCAGCTTGCTTCGCATGGCTTCGGGTCGGCCGAACATGCTCTGCATGTTCGGCTGACCCGAAGTGCAGAAGGAGTTCGACTCAGCCGATCCAACATCTGGATCGGCTGAGCCGAACCTCCGGCAGGCTACTCACTGCTGTTCGGCCTATTGTTATAGATGCCGAACAGCAGTGAGTGAATAACCAAATGCCGCCAGAGAGACCGAGCAGAACAGAAAAATAGTAAAAAAAGTTTAATAAAAGTAAATAGAAAACGATTGTGCAGAGCTAGCAGTGACAGCTAGCTCCGCCCAACAGTTTTCTATTGTCCGACGGTTCTGCTGCCGTAAAAAAAAGAAAAGAAAAAAAAA
>NW_017306751.1:594506-598237 GCF_000935625.1 Nanorana parkeri | reverse complement strand
AGCCGATGCATATGCGTTCGGCTCGGCTGAGCCGCTCAGCCACGTTCGGGAGCTGTACGGGCTATAGTGAATAGCCGGTACAGCACCCCTTCGGTTCTACCGAACTGATAGGGGTTCCGGGGCCGAGGCCAGCCGAAGGATCGGCCCGAAGCCACGGCTAGATCCTTCAGCAGCTTCGTGAATAGACCCCTAATAAATCTAGTGTATAAGTGTGTTCATTTTCTTCCTATTCCCTTTTCCCTTCTCAATTTATTTGTTACATTTTTAATTCCACATGGGAGTTTAATAGACATTGGTCAGTGGCAAAACAGTTTTTCTTTCTCTCCTCCCATGCTGCGAAGAATTATATGAAACCATAACCACTTAGATTCCATATGCCATCATGATAGTGCAGGTAAGAAGAAAATGCTGGAGTTTGACTGATTGTATTGACAAGTTTTTTCCTACATTGCTTTCTAAAAAGTTGCTTAAATTGTTTCTCTACATAGACTAGATGGTTACAGCATGTAGTGATGCCTCATATTTACACAAAATAGGAAACATTAATGAACTCATTTATATGATAAAACTGAGTTTATGATACAAGAGAATGTTTGATACCCTAGCAACAGGAATTTCTATGGCTTTTCATTCATTGGTTCCTGCTGAGTTAAACTTTTTCTAGCTATCTCCCACACACAGTTAGCTTGACATTTTTCACATGGCAGTGGGAGTTGATTCAGTGGAAAAACAGACGGGTATCTGTCTGAGGCTAACGCTTTGGAAAGAATAATAGACGTTTTCACTTAATAGTCTTCTTGGCAATAGTTGTTTCTAAAGGTGGTGAGCAACCGCTTCAGAGTTAATCATGTCAGTGTTCTACCAGTTCATCACCCTTTAAAAAGACTCCCATTAAAGGACTTCATACATACTGACAATTGTCTTATGAGAAGCTTTCATATATACAAAAGCGGGCAACACAGGAACTTTTTACGCAGAACAATAAGCTCATAAAGAATTAACAGCGGGAAGGAGTGCCAGAGTTAAGCAATTAACATGTAACTCCAGACCATTGGACAGATCATAAAAGGGTGAGGTCTAATTAACAGAATTTCTGCGTGGTAATAGCAAAGATGTCATCTGTGTTCAGGTTTTCCTGGCATCAAGTTAAATACTTAAGATTAATGGGCAGTAATCTAAAAATAGATGATTTCTAAAAAGTGAAATGTAACGCTGCACAGCAGCAAAAGTATCAAAAAATCTATCAAGCTGAAAATGCAGTCGTTAGATATGAGAAAACCTACCCATGCAGATCAAGCGCCTATATGGATCAGACTGAACCTGGGATATCTATAAATATCAACTGATCTTGCTCAAGGCTATCATTTGTTTTCATAGACAAGCGTTGTTATCATAGAAAAAAAACACCCTTTATCAAACAAAGACACCTGTCTATATACTGTGGCAGTGCGTGGCAATGCCAGGGTGTCTTTTGGCAATATAGTCACCCAGGTCTCTCAGCCAGGGGGGCTGAGCAGTTCCAGAAAGTGCAAACGTTTACTGGGAAAGAGCTGGCTTTGCAATTCTTCCCAGGTTTTCCGGATTTGTCATGGGTTCCTGGAACTGGGAGATTTCAAAGAGCATTGGGAGGGATGAAATCTCCATTCCTGGGTCCAGGCTTTAGTTTTTATACCATTCCATAGTTTCTTCGTCTTAAATCAGATGTTTCCAAGAGGAAAGCCAAAGTAAAACTAAAATCACACCCCAATTAGAACACCAGCCCAAACAGTTTTCTATAAACTTGCTGCAACGTTAAGTAATGTTGAATGAAAGAATGAATTAAATGAATTACTTAGATCATGAGAACTGGAGCAGGGGGAATTTCCCAAAAGCTTTGGGAGATTCATGGAAAAAGATATGCATTTTGTCAAAACAAGACTCTGATGTTTCTAAATTTAGTGAATAGACCTTGGAAATACTGTAGATTGTCAGCTCCTAAATAAAAGGGAAAGGTATGTTTTTCAAACAGGCCTCTATGTTATTCCCAAAAAAGAATTGTCCTTAAGTACACAGAGTTCTAAAATTAGAGGCTCTTTATTAGGTTTATCTCCACTTCCTTGAGGAGGGAGTCCATGTAGGATGGATGCCTCAATGAGGATGTAGATGACTTCCTCAGGTCATCTTGGAGATTAAAGAGGGGATTCTGGGACATAATTGCTGGGAATGCATTCCAGAGGGGTTAAAGCTTTGGCAACCTAACTAAGAGAACCCTAATGTGCTACATGAGATCTTAGGCCCCATTCACACCTATGCGTATTGTAATATGCGCGTCTGTCGCACGTTTTTTTTACCGCGATTCGCGGTAAAAAAGTCGCGCGACCGTCGCGCGATTCCAAAGGCTACTTGGCAGTATCCAAATGGAAAACGCCCTACAAAACGGACCAATACGCAGCAAAAACGCTCCGGGACCTTTTCATGCGTGGGCCGTTTTGTAGTGCGTTCGGGACGGGCGGAAATACGGACAGGTGGGAACAGTACCATTGACTACAATGCTATTTATTTTTTTGACCGTTTTGTAGAGCGTTCATCGAGCGTAGGACGCGCTACAAAACGGTCAGGTGTGAATGGGACCTTAGTTAGAGCATGTGTTGTCCTGAGATAAAAATGCACCTTATTTGTACTGTAGATCCTCAAATCATCACTGAATTCATGCTGACATTGTTCTTTCTTCTGGAGGGTGGCTACGTTTCTTCCCTATGGTCCCTGTGTATGTTGCAAAGTAGCCACCGATCCAAGCACCTGTGATGGACTATAATTTCACGTTTAGTTTTCTAATTTGTATTGAAATGATAGTCCATCACAGGAGCGAGCTTGGAGTGGTGGCTATTTTAAAACACACAGGGACCATGGGGAACAAAAGTAGCCACCTTCCAGAAGGAAGGACAGTGTCAGCACCAATTCAGAGATGGTTTGGGGATCTACAGCTGAGTGATACACAAATATGAGACATTATTGTTAATAGTTAGGGTACTTGAATGCATTTTTAAGTTTAGTGTCAATTTAATTGGTGTTGTCAAGTGAATTGTCCTCTTTTTCTCCAAAACAGTTCAGCTTTAATTATAGACTGAATTTAGAAGAAGATAGTCACTCCCAGGTCTGCAAAATCAATGTAATTTGAAAAATCAAACCTAAACTTGGTCCCTAAAATGCAGCTTTTAGTACACTGGGTTTAACAAATTATTGTCTACTACTGGGACTTAAAGTTATTTTGTCAAAATACATTTCTTTCTGCAAATAGTAGGGAGTGAGTTCATAAGCTTGTAATCTGCCACCTGCCTAAGTGACCATTCACAACTGAATGCATTGCGCATTTTCGTGCATTTAGGAGCATTGCAGTTTGTTGAATGGGCTGTAATGAACATTAACACATGAAAAACTAGGTCATGATGCATTTTTTGCTGCATTTTGTAGAGTACATCAATGCACATTGTGCATTGTGGTGTACTGTGGTACTCTGTAACACAGCTGCATTCGCCACGACATACTAAAGGGTGCACAGTTCACTAATGCACATTGCAGTAATGCAGGCATGTTACCATATGACTTACTGCAACATGGTTTTGTGAAAAGGCTGTAAGACATAACCCTCTCGCAGCCCTTCCCTCGCCACACAACACACAACATGCCAGGCTGATTTTTGTATGGGGAGAGTGCCTACTGACTAGCTGCCATGGGTCGTGGGAGAAGACCCA
>NW_017306751.1:570188-594467 GCF_000935625.1 Nanorana parkeri | reverse complement strand
AAGTAAAAAATAACTATTGCATCAGCATCTTATTGCACAGAAACAGTAGTATAGAATTCCAAATACGTCTCCCTGCAGTCTGCATATTTTACAGAAAGCCCCTCTATGAAGAAGCCATGCATGGAAAATCTATTTCAACAGACCAGTATCAGATTTTAAAACAAATGGGTAGGTTTTGCTCATTTTCCACTAGCTTATTTTTATCAAAGGGCATCAGTTTGACCTTTGAGTTCCGAAACTCATTTTTCATAAAGCACGTGTATTTATTGAATAAAAAACAGATTCTCTCAAAAATGACCAGAAGAGGATTTTGAGTGGGAACATTTGTACAATTTTTGCATTGATTTTGCATTGTGACAGTCATAATTGTTTAGAAATGCTCAAAGCAGATAATATGAATGGCCCAATAATAGCAAATGATGAGAGATTCAAGCATTACATGTCAGTAAGGTGTTGCAGGGGTTAACAGGTTATCCCCAATCAACAAAGCCTCACTATCATACACATAGATTTTCCAACATTTTAGCAAAATGTCTGCATCAACATGGTTCCATGTTCACACTGTACTTTCAACCAAGTTGGAAAGGACATTTTAGCAGGTCCTGGTACCACATCTTTCAATCCCAAATGAACTTTCAGTTTAAATCAGCTAAATACATTCTGGGTGCATCAAAATACAAGTTTTTTCTTAGAAATTATCTCTCTCTAGAAGTCTGGCAAGCTCCCTTCTAAGTCAGAGCTAGAGTTCTACAATCGGAAGATTGTGATTGCAGAGCTGTATGTCTAACTCTGTAGGGAGCATATGAGACCTGTGCAGAGAGACCACTGCTTCTGCACAGAGAGCATGGGTCCTACTATGCAGCTTCTGGAACATTTTGTTTTGATGCACCTGAAATGCATTTAGCTGGGTGTTAAGTGCAGTTTCACCACCTGTATTAAGTGCAGACATGCTAGGAATCTTCAGCTATCTACCCATTTTCACATAAATATATGCCATATGGCTTCACATATACAGTATTTGCAAACATACGCCTGAGACTATTGTTTTAAAACTAATTGAAGTATACTAACAATTTATAGTCTCTAGTTTTCATGCATAATTTATTTGATATCAATGTCTCCACCTTCTTGTACCTTCCTTCAGCCAGCTTAAAACTGTCTAAATGGATGCTACTTTCTGGTTTTGCTGTATTGTACACAGATGTCTCACTACCGATTGCTTTTGGTAAGAGTTCTGACTGTCTATTACCACTCTAAGAGAAATTCCTTAACTAAAATGTACTCCGTTAGTATGCAATTTTCGACATGGTGTGCATAGAATTAGTGTCCTAGGAGCTCCAATTATTTTTGTTGCGTACTGTTACTTGTATTATTGCAGAGGGTGTTAGTCAAAGGACAACATGGTAAGCAGAGTATTATGACATACGGTATATTGCCATAGATGTCACGCTCACAGCCCCCTTGAAAAGCAAAGTACAGTAAAGATCATACTTAACATATTTTGGAAATCCTCACCTAATGGTAAATAGACATAGCAGAATCAATTCATAAATGAGAGAGTTATCGCCAAACTCAAGTCTCCACCCACAGTTTAATGTAAAACGTTAACAGTTTTACAATACTGCAGAGGTTTTGAGCTCGCATCCAGCTCAACAGCTAACAAAAAAAATGGAAAGAAATTCTTGAATGGAAAATCTCTGAATACAAGGTCAACTCTGTCCCATAACCAGGAACAAAAACTCAGATTAACCAGCATAGTATCAGGTACCTCAGAGATCCCCAGATAGAAACAACATTAGAGACTATTACTAAAGGCATAGAAAATGTTAATTAGCAAAGTAATGTTTTACTTTACCAAATGCAAGTTTACTGAGAGAATAGGTTGAAGCTTTCAATGCTTTCATATGCAAATAGAAAAAAAAACTTGGATATGATGAAAATGACCAGAGCTTTACTTGCATATGATCGGAGTGAACATGCCACGGCCCGTGTAAAGAGAAAATTTTGTGTTGTTATAAGTCACCCCCACTGTCTGTCTCTGCTTGGACTTCACTGCCCTGACCTCATTCAATGATCCCTTAATCATTGAATGTGTATGAGTGGTAAGGGGAGATTTACTGCCTCTCTTTGTCCTGATGACCACTGTCACTGGGAACGAAATTGAAAAATCCCAAATTGTTACTTGATTGCAGGACAGGAAAATAGAAGTAGTATGTAATGGATATTATGTTAGTGAAGGGGAATTTCCCTTGTTCTGCAGAGATTTCCACTTCCTACTGTGTCTGCAGGACAAGAAGAAAATGAAAATCTCCCCAATAGGATATAAATGGCAAAAGAAAAATGACAGCGGTTTTAACAGTCGATATTCTACTGTTTATGATAAGGGGCTGGTGTGGCTGTCTTGTGAGCTTATTGTGGCTTTAGATACACTTTCATTCATGGCAATCGGTGGCCAGTTACACAGCTGACTAACCACAAGAGTTAGTTCTAGTCTGCTCTGTAGACATTTAAAAAAAAAAGCTCTTTGGGGGTCATGGAGGAATTATTTCCCTGTTGGAGCAAATCAATCCATTTTTTTTGGTCTTCTGGATGGTCTAAAAAGCAGGTTATTGAATTGGTTTTGTCCTTTTGTTAAACTCAGTGGACGTGCGTATTTTATCAACCTGACTAACTATGTAACTATGGGGTTATGACAAGAGAACCCACCCAGCTCTTCCTTGGTAACTCAAACTCCATAAGTGAGCTAATTTAGAAATAATAGTGTTCGTAGCACATCATACTTTCAGGAGTCTAGTGAATTTGAAGCAGCAGTCTCAGCCAAATGTATGTTCCTGCCACAAATATCCCAATCATCTTTTCATATTTATAAAATATTTAAGTGATATTAAAGTCGAAAGGACTTTAAGCTATTTCAAATGCTGATTAAATCACTTACAATGGATGCTACTCCTTTATGTTTCAAAGTTTTAATTTCCTGCAGAAATAGCTGGTCCTCTGAGCACTGACCCTGATATCCTGTTTTAGGGTGGCTCCTTTCCCTTGCAGGGTCCTATGGGGCAACCCTTGTATGTGCTAGTAAGCTGTGTATGTCTCCACAAACACACAGGCACGCAAGGCAAGCTACTCCCCTCCTCCGACTCCATGTTGTTTGACCAGCTCGATTGTGATTGGCCGGGAAACCGGCTTCCCAGCCGATCAGCATCTAGCTGGCTTCCTGGCAAATCAGGAAGCCAGGCGACGAGTAATGTCCCTCCTCCCAGTTTCCTGATTGGCCGGGAAGCCAGCTCGATGCTGAATGGCTGTGGCAACATCATCATTGTTCTTCATTCTTCTGTGATTTCTTCCATTGTGATGAAGCGAAAGGAATAATCCACCAAAACAAGCTGATGCACAGTCTGGCTTACTCCCACCAGCAGCATTGGCATACTCCATATCCTACTTGTAAAATAACTAGTAATCTATCATAAAATATCTAGATAGGAAACAGAAACACATGTCCAATATTTGTCTTGTTTGCTTCTGGCCATCTGACCAGTTTTCCTGTGGTGCAGACTTTTACCAAACAGTCAGATGCATGACAATCAGCATCAAGCCGGCTGTTCAGCCGGCTCGATGCTGTTTGGCTGGGAAGCCAGATTCCCAGCCAATCAGCAGGGAGCCGGCTTCCCGGCCAATCAGGAAGCCAGGAGGTGGGTCATTTGCGGGTCCTGATTGCCCGGAAAGCTGGCTCTTCCTCTGACCAGAAGTTCTGGTATTGGGGGAAGGTATCGGAGCATTTGGGCGAGAACGAGTACTTACCCAAATACTCAGTATCAGCACTGTTACCGATACTAGTATCTGTATCGGTGCATCCCTAACTTAAATAATGTATAGCAGAAATTATACATAATTTGTTTACTGATTAGAGTGAAATGTAAATAATTGTTTTCCTTTGTTTTGGATACTGGGCAATAGGTAGTTGCCAAAAATAAATACAAATACTTTTCTATTAGAACAGTATAGAGTTAGGTTTTCGATGCTGTCTTAATCTACATGAGGAGATTTGCCCTCAACAGTGCAGACAGCCATTAAAAAACTGACAAAACTTTTAACCCTCTCCCAAAAACTTAACAACAAATAATGTTTTGCACAAAGATTCCACATGTGAAGCTGGTCGCTTCAGAATGAACAACCGTGTATAATGTGGTGAGAAATCAGATTGGTTTTGTAGCTCTTGTATTAAAAACACCAGTTCATGCTGTTATTAAAAAGTCTTAGGTTTAGCAGCTTATCAAAGGTTTTATGAACCAGGTTGTAAAGTTTTAGCAGACTGAACCTGGGCCGAAACTGCAGTTTTATAGCTAATGTTCTTACCAGAAGAATTAAAGTATTCTTTGAAATTGAGTGTGAAATAGGAAAGTATAAGCGAAACATAATAAAGAATGCATATTACAGAATACAGGACAATGGATTCAGCAATGTGAGTAAGAGGAATTTCCAGAAATATGGAGGAGTGCCACAGTATCAGTTTTTAAAGCTGTTCTTAAAGGAGCTCTTACTGTCAGGAAAGAAAAAACACAGAAACCTGCTCTAGAGTGCCCCAGTGGTCATACAACTTACTTTGCCATAATGTCAAGGATTGCTAGGCACTACAAGGACTCTCCACTTATGACTTCATAATCTGTTATTGCATGCCAGGAGTCTTAAAGTATACCTTCCACCCTAAGTTTATTTTTGTTTAACCTTGCATAGGGTTAGGAAGAGATGAAACCTTTGTTAAAGTAGTGGTTAGGCATGCACGGGTAATGTTTTTTTCGGTATTGAGTACGAGTAATGATTTTTTCTTGCGATACTCGCTGATTTTGAATACTGATACTAGAAGTTCCATTAAGGAAGCCACCGGGCAGTAATGACTAGCTGCCCGGTGACTACCAGGTGATGAGGAAGCATGGAGCCGGCTTTCTGGCCAATCAGGAAGCTAGGGGGCGGGTAATGACTCACTACCCAGATTGGCCAATCAGAAAGCCGGGGGGGCGAATCATTACATGCCATCCGGCTTCCTGATTGGCTGGAAAGCCGGCTCCGTCATCCCTCATCACCAAGTCACGAGGGAGCATGGAGTCATTACCGGCCCCCCATCTTCCTGATTGGCAGCCAGCTCCATGCTCTCTGGTGACGAGGGAGCATGGAGTCGGCTTCCTGGCCAATCAGGAAGCCGGATGGTGTGTAATGACTTTGTGCCTGGCTTCCTGATACCGGAAGTTCTGGTATAGGGAGCATTTGGGCAAGTACGAGTAGTAGTAGTGATTGCATCTGCCAGCTTGCACAGCTCTAGGCCAGCCTTATTCAACCAGGGTGCCGTGGAACATTTGTATGCCTCCTGGCCTCCTCGGGGGAACCTACACATTTTGTGGTAGTGGTACTGTGATGTGAAGAGGGGAACGAAGGTTGATGTGAATGGGCTCCTGATGTAAAAGAGAAACAGTGATGTGAAAAGGGGGCTTCTGATGTGAAAGAGGACTATTAATGCAAAGGGTGAATCTGGTGTGAGGGGGATCTTAATTTGAAGGGGGCACTTTGGAATGAAGGCGGAAACCCACTTTTATTTGTGTTTTTGCATGCGTTCCCCTTTAAAACCTATGACATTTTAGATTGGAGTGCCTCAAGATTTTGCATGCTTTTAAAGGGTGCCATGACTAAAAAAAGATTGAGAAACGCTGCTCTAGGCATTGTCGGTGGAGGAGAGAGTTCACTCCCACCAGCCACAGCAGCCGCACAGAGAGAAGTTAGATCCGAAGCTTTGCAGTTTGCAACCTGTGTGGATATAAATGCAGGGGTATTTTCCTGAGACTCCAAAGGTGGTTTTGATAAGCTATGAAATATCTTCAACATTGCAGAACAGATCCAGTTGAATGTGACTTACTACCAAGCCTCGAAAGAATTTTGGTCATAACTCTCCAGGTGCTCGTAAAATGCTTAGTAAATGCCTGCCTGAAGTTTGATAAATGCCAGCTGAACATATTACTCTTCAGACTTGTAATAGCTACCATTCTGAAGAATAATATATTACCAAATAAAAAAAGGTCATGTGCTCTTTGCCTAGAAGACATCACTCCTGTAATCTAACCTGAAGATGTCTGCCGATGGTGTCACTGTGAAAAAAACAAGCAGATAAGACAGAGGAAGTAACTAAAAGCAGGAGCTTCAATAAAATAGACGTACATGTGTAAAGATACAGGACTTTTATTATAAAAGAAGCTCACAAACAGAAGGCATTGTTTCCCATAAACTGTTCTGTTCTGTGATAAAACCATTTAGCATGCCATAGCAAATCCATTTCTTGCTGCAGACTGAAACAGTTACTGTAGCAAATTGTTAGAACGTCTTGTGTTAAAGCCGTCCCAAGACATAGCATGGTACATTAAAATAAAAATGTATCCTGAAAAGTATATACCCCATATGCTATTTTTGCACTTTCTTTCTTTATATTGTAAATTAACTATAAATAATTTCATATTGTCTGTATAGTTTATAGTATGTATTTGCATGGAAACAGTAATGGGAATCAGGAAGAAAAAGTAGGGATGTGTGGAATTTTCCTTCACCTTTCTTGTTTGTCTTATCTTCCTTCCCCCCCTGCCTCCCCCTAATGTAATTCTTCTATCCTAACCATCACTCCATCCTAATATTGGTCATAACCCACACCAATATCATCAAAGGTAGAACTTGTTGACCCCTTTTGTTACTGCAAAAGCAAGTGACCCAAGCAGCCCACAGTATCAATTGCATGTTCATGGCTTATAAGCCTGCTGGTTTGTAATGACTTCAAGGAAGAAGAATGAGTCATATAAAACCTCTTTGAAGTTTGCAGAAATTGTCGGAAATGCACCTATGTGTTCCTGATATCCTTGTCACCGCTACTAGCATCCTGCAATCCTGCCCTGTTGTTTTTTTGGATGATAGGGTACCAGAATTATCTGTGCGACTCCCAAGACCACCACCATTCTTTCTCTCTGACATATTGACGTTTGGCAATTGCCACTCAAAAAATTTGTAAACAAAGGACCACACAACTGCTTTGACAGTTTAAAAAAATGAAATGGTAACATAAAATGTTGATACCAACTATTCAGACTCTGTACAGAGGTATGACCAGTCTAAACAGGCTTTGGGTATATTTGGTTATAGTCTATCCATGTGTTTAAAGCCCTGCTCTATAGAAGCCATAATTTCCATATGCAACATTGATCATGGCTCTAAAAAGTGTTAGCTTTGCCACAGTAAAAATGTCTGCAGGATAGCTGGGTGGTAAGCAACTGGCTGTCTCACTTGTCAATTTGACAACAGGACTTGCAGTGCGGTGCTAATGTGTCATATTTGCAGAAGGCCATACTTTTTTGGCACAGTGAAAAACATCAGCAATTTAACAGCTTTTATGGCAATTAAAAGCAAAAAAAGGCAGGCTGGCATCGTCCTCTGTTGGCAGTTAGGTAGTAAATGATCAGGCAGGGTTGCCTTTTTTTTCTACAGAAATCTACTTTGGACTGACAAATATAAAAATTTAACAAATGCTAGCTTTGTTGAGAAATATCAAAAAAAGTAGCCTGGCAGGTCCTGCAATTTGGCAAATACACTGGCAGCATACTGCAAGGGTGCAGGGCTACGGAAGAAGGCCCCAAACATTTTGGCACAGTGAACAAAAAAGGCAACAATTGAAGCAATGGAAGCTTTTTTGGCAAGAATAAAAAGGGAGGCTGGCAGTGTCCTCTTAAAAATTCCGCAAATTTGTAGGCAGCCTGGTCAAGTATTACAGATGTTTTCTTTCTCATAGTGAAAATACCTAGAATTTAGCAAGTGCAAAAAGGATGGACTGAGTCTCCTGCATTGTTAATACACTGGTAATGTAAACTAGTATTACTGAAATCATTTGCTGGTATTACTAGGAAAATGTTTAAAACTCCTTGTGTTTTTTGCCGACTTAAAATTCCATCAGTGTAAAAAGTGTCTGTTGTGATGCCCGGTAAAAACATACTTGCCGGTGTCCTCAGTTATCAGTTTGAAAAATGCACTTACACATGGAGACTACTTTGATCTCAGTTGCAGAATGCCAATAGTGATTGTTCCTGCAGTTTTTAAAATAAGCGACACCACAACAACAGTCTCCTATTTATCAAACTGTAAATGGAGCTAAATTATGCCTACCTAGCAACAGCCACTATCCTAATTTACTCACTACCACCCACATAGGAGCCCACACCTACTCTATATTCTTTTTGTTACAATGCCAGCAACAGGCACACCTAAAAACTAATGGAGATCTTGACCTTGGTTCATAGGGGAATGTTTTTTTATAATTCAATACATTTTTAGTTAGGGAAAGTAACAGACAATCAAGACAGCTATTAGGATGTACAAACCCCATACTTAAATATACATCATCAAGGTTGTTCAACAAGACATAGTGTAAGGTGCAGTAGCCCAAAGAAACCATAGCCAACCAGGAGTCATTTGTTCTCATTGTCCCTTCAGAAAAAAACAAACACACATACTTCTCTATGATATACTCATATTGCCCCTTTTGAGGGGATCACAAAAAATCTTGATAATTCTGAATCATTTTGGTTCCTGTCTTTTAGACTGGTCTGCCGTCTGTCACTGACAGCATTCAGACTTGATGTCAACTTGCATTGCACCATTCTTTATGACACTAAAAAAATCATCCTCTCCAAAAGTGCTATATAGAAACTGCCTACAATAGTTAAACACTGCTATGTAATTCAATTTAGCATAATTTATTTATCTTGATATCTTTGATATGTGAATTAAAAGTTCTTACTAATTAACATTGTCACGAGAACAAGGAGTTAAGGAAAAAATAAACACAGAAATAGAACAAGAAATTCAATTAGATCCACTGAGATGATCTTAATACACATTTTTAAATTAGTGCCAGAATATTTATGTCTAAAGTTCTTTTCAACTTCAGAAATATCTGTCTGACCATATTTACTTTGGCTTCTTCAGTGCATAAATTAATATACTTCATGTTATGCTGAAAGCTGAGTTACGGTAAAAGCTCACATAATAAAAAAGAACACTGCTTCCAATAAAAGTGGAAAGTAAAGAAATAAATGTTCAAAGTTATTTGTTTTTTATAATGCTCATATTAAACTTTTACTCATTCCTAAAACTTGAAGATGCCTTCTTTTGTTAATTTATGTGTAAGCAGCAGAGATAAGTGAATATCTTTAAATACACAATGTTGGTGATTAGGGACAGGTTTATGATTTCTGTCCCCTAGGTAGGCCAACTATCTTATGCTGTCTCCTTTACTAGATCAATGCATTGATGCCACACAAGGCACGTTTAGACTGGAGACAGACAGAATAAGATAAACAGTTTGTCCACTCCCTATTGATATATCTAGCTGATGAGCGTGGCACAAATTGTCACAATAGTAGGTAGGTGCTAGAGAAGAGTTCAGAGCCAGCATAGGCAGGGTATGAGACTGAGCAGTCTGTGCAGAGGGGGAGTGCAGAGGGCATGAGAATAGGCAGTATCTGCAGAGTAGAATGCAGATGGTATGAGAATGAGCAGTTTGTGCAGTGGGGGAGTGCAGAGGGTATGAGAATGGTCAGTATGTGCAGAAGGAGAGTGCAGAGGGTATGAGAGCAAGCAGTTTCTGCAAATGAGGAGTGTAGAGGGTATGAAAAAGGGAAGTATGTGCAGGGGAGGAGTGCAGAAGGGATGGAAACAGTCAATATGTGCTCTGGATGTGATGATTAGGTAATGCAGAAAAGAATATTCAGGAGAGGCAGGAAGAATATTCATTAGAGGAATACAGAGAGTATGAGAGGGGGCACTATGTTTAAAGGAGGAGAGAGAAAGGTTTGAAACAGGGCACTATATGCAGGGAAAGAGAAGTAAATATGTACTGTGGATGCATGCAGAGGGTATCAGAGTGGGCAGTATGCGCAGTAGGGGAGTGCAGATGGCGCAACCGTGCACCCAGTGTTTTGGTTTGGTTTGTTTAGGTAGTGTGGAGAAAAGTCTATTACAGCATACACAACACACAAACAGCATTTGTAAGACATAGGGCACACGTTTTGCAAGTTTTTATTACCTGGTATTTTTTTTATACTGTGGTGACTGGTTCTATCTATGGAGACATCTGAGGTCTATTAAACCCCTGATATGTCCTCTGTGTCTATCAGATAAAGACTGAGACAGAAGATGTGTGCTCTTGGCTGTGTTCTGTGACTGAGTATGTGGTCATTCTGTTGTGAATGAGTGTCTGTGTTTTCTGACTGTGTGTGTGTGTGTGTGTGTGTGTGTGTGTGTGTGTGTGTGTGTGTGTGTGTGTGTGTAGGGGAGTGTAACACTAGGGAGAAGAGCAGACAGAGAGAGAGAGATGTTGCATGAGCCATGAGAGTGTAAAGTGTCTGTGTGCAAGAAGATTTCAGTACTGCGGATAGATAAGAGGAAGTGTTGTTCTGCCAAGGAGAATTGATAGAGGGGATTGAACACTTAGGAGGAAAGCAGACAGGGAGACGAGGAGGCGAGGGTGTACCCACTGAGGGTGTTTTTATACAGTACAAGTCAGGATACAGGAATGATAGCTCTGTGTAGTGGTGGTGCCATCTTACTGCTGCTTGGGTACTGGGAAATGAGGAGTGTGGTGGGGTGGGATATCGGGAAAGACCAATGTGTGTACTTACACATTATACAGTATAGGATAGGAATTATCCTTAAACAGCTACCATCACTACTGCTGTTTGGCTTACAAAAGAAACAATGCAATTGGAGACAAATTGAGACTTAGATAAACATGAGCTTTTAGAGGAGATGATGAGTGTTTAAATGTACACAAAGCTGGATTCACAGATTTGTGTTTGTGCCTGATGCATTTTCCATTGACATGATTGTAAATGCATAGCAATGCATAATGCACATTTAAATGTGCATTAAAGCAAATAGGCAACATGCATTAATGTGCTGTGAAGGGCATTATGGTGCATATTGATGTGCAATGTAAGGATGCATGGATAGACAAGCTATTTACTCAATGATCTCAGTCAGTTTACTGTGATGGATTAGTCTACCACTGCAGCTTCTCAAATGTTTGTTGTGTACACTAAGTTTAGCACCTTCCCTGACATTCTTAGTACTGGAGTACTGTGAGCCCAGCCTGTGTAATGACACAACCCCTAGGGTGTGTGTAAAGGGCAGGATGGGCTCACTGGAAATAGTCAGAATAAGATGACTGCCCAAAAAGAACTACTGATGCTGAACTAAGGAGGAAGCCAGAGACAGCATTGAAGCGTGGAGAGGGTAAGTAGAACTTTGAATTTTATTTTTTTAAACAGGAAGTGTGTGTGGGGGAAGGGAGTTAAAAATAAAACAAAATAAAACTAGATTTCCCAACACAAAATAATGAAGAACCACAGGCTGTGTTTCCTGTCATGTGACAGCAAATTGTTATTTAATGTTGCCTGTTGTTCTGCTAATGCAACGATTTCCTGAGAAAAATTAGATGGCTTCCATTGCTAGCCACATGCTGAAAGTGCTAATCGCTTGGCTGTTATACTCACCCTTTGTCTTCAATACGTCTGAGCCCCTGATCCAGGAAAAGGATGCAGTCCCAGAAAGTCAGAGAAAAGTCAAAGGTTTTTATGATTGGTCTGGGTACATGAGGTTTCCTTTTGTCCTCTTTCAGGTATGGTATGACCTGCCTCATCCAGTTTGAAGATTTTGCTAATGCCAATGCCTTTCGCCTACTGAACAGATATCGTAATCAGTACTGCACGTTCAACGATGATATTCAAGGTAGGCAAATCACCTCTTTGTTAATGTGTGTCTTTACCAACTGTTCATTATGTCCCGTGTTAACCTTGTATCACTTACACTAAAGCATATGATTTCTATAGATGAACAACGACGAGTGAGGTGAGTGGGACTGAAGTCAGAAACCAGAGAATTTCATAATTGCCCAGTTACTGGACAGCAGTTTTCCATACAGATATCTGGTTACATGGTTTCTAGCCTAATCAAATGTATGTTTTATAACAGTGCACCTGTAATCTTAAAGGGCATGATATGCTGTAATGGAGGCCAGGTAATAGTATATTTCCACTTTTGCAGAAGCTTCCACTGTATGTATGTTATGTATTCCCAATCACACAGCATACTGAAAAATAATTAAAAACGTATGTCTTACCTTTCTAATTGTTTCTTTGGAGCAGGATTATACATAGGACTCATAAATAGCTTGTATTGTTTAGAATAGCTCGCAATGAATTAAATAGACAAATAGAGGGACAGGGTTTTTTTTTAAATGCATTAACATACAATTTACCACCAAAACCTTGAGAACTTTAAAGGGTAACTTCACTTTAAAAAAATAAAATGAAAAAAAAACAACAAACGAGTATAGCATATGTACCGTAATTGTCACACAAGCCATTGTGTAATTTAATGTTATTAAAATGACCTTTCTTTTTAAAACGGAATCCACTGTAATGTTCTAAATCTGTCTGTTAAAATTTACTGTAATATGGTGACCTGGAGGAGTTCTGTATGGAATGCCCCCAGAAATATAACTTCCTGCTTCCGTGATTGGCTGACCAGTATATTTTTTTGCAGCCCTTGCAATAGGAATTTCATTTTTGGTGAGGTGCTTCCTAAGGGTTAATTACTACTAAAGGGATGCAGACACTGCACCTTTCATCATTACAACACAGGAAGTCCACTAGCTGATTATAATTAACCCAGACCCTTCCATTTAGGGATCAGTTTGGAAAGGACACGCTGCAACAAACAGCTATTTCTTAAGAACAGAAACAGGTAGAAAACTGCAACAAGGTTTGTTAACATCCTTCTAATTGATCACCCAGAGAGGATTGATTTTTTTCTCAACAAAAGTGGAATCACTCTTTAACCCTTTGAAAAAACAGTGTGCATATATAGTTTACAGTTGATAAAGAGATCTGCCAGCATAGTACAGGCAGGGTTAATTATGGTAAACATTACTTCACACAGTCCCCTCCTTAACATTACATAGAAGAAGAAGATAGCTATGTTTTTTAAGCTAGTAAAACGATCATTTTAAAAAAAATGAAGTTATGTTAGGATCCCGACACGCGCAGCACCTCAGGCAGTTGCCGGCCAGCTAAATTAGGACCCCCACCTGGAGCTCCTCCCACCGGACCAGCGCTGACTTGCCGCTGCTCTCCCGCACCAAAGGTAAGTGGAAAAAAAAAACCATAGCGCAAACATCGGGGCATTTTGACAAGTACCAGTACTTGTCAAAATGCCATGTTTTACAGGGGGGAGGGGGGAGGATACTCCAAAATACACTAAACCTTTTACCTTTGAAAGAAATATGGTCTCTACCGACCCTAACCTTTCCCATCATAGGAATACTGTACTGAAAGGGTATGGAGGCTACCCTTGCTGATCACTCTTTATGAAATTGCTAGATGCCTGGCTTTCATGCTGATCCAATGGCTTCAATGCTTTCACCACACAAAACAAGTATACAGTTTAGGAGAACTCTATTCACTCAGAATTTATAAACAGCACTTTTTCTGGATAAATAAGAAGCCAGAAACAGGCATTATAAGAAGACACTAGAGCAGCTGTCATATATCCTGTAATACATCTCAAAATCATTTGAGTATTAGATAGTTACATGCATTATATTACAAAATGGTATTTAGAATGTTCGAGCACGTGACGCTTGATAGAAACTGGTTCTCACTCTTACTGCATCTTTGTTTATATATTATTCTTATTCTTATAATTCTTGTTCCATGCAGAGATGCAGTTGTTGTTGCTATATAGATAAAACAAGAATAGTTAAGACATTGTATTTCTGCCATAAAACATTAGTAGTTCCAACTTCTCTATGTGGTTTTGCTGACTATCTCAGCACTGTGAATGATCTCCCAGTGGCCGTAAAGTTCTATAATAAAGCTGATGTTTCTCACGGATCTTCCTGTAAAACTTGTGTTTGTTAAATTAAAACCAGAAACAAGCCACTTCAACTGACCATGTTTCAGAACCCCACCTTTAATTTCAGGGAATGTTCTGATTAAATCACTTTTTCCAAGTCGTGTTCATGTTAGCTGCTCCACTTCTGAACCCCAAGAATGTTTTATAGAGATATTCGATTTTTTTCACATGCTCTTATCACTTTTCTGTTATATATATATTGGAGCTTACCAGTCCTTAGATGTAATGGCTACATTAGTTTTCTTTTTTAAGATTTTTTTATATATATTGTGACCTGGTAATAATGCCAATAACACATTTCCTGTCCTAGAGTGTCTAAGCTCACTCACTGCACTGCTATCTATGGAGGCAGCCATGGCTGCCACTCAGGCTGGATTTCAAACATGGCTTTATTATATAAATCAACCTTTTACTATGTCTACCTCCATATTATTGGCCCAGTTCAAGAATATGTTACAAGATAATAACGACATCTTAAAGAGGTCACCAAATGTAAAATGTGCAGGTAAATGCACAGTGCACACTGCACAAAAATCTAGTATTTGAAATGCTTTCTTGCAGTGTTTTGTTTCGTATTTGCTTTGTGAAGAAACAATATTGACTTACAATGTGTCTCTGCACTGGCTATCAAATTTAACTATTTCAGTTATAGTTTATTCCCTTGAAGCAAAAAACAGAGAAAGTGGGGCTTTTAAGGTGTCACTCTAAGCATGGAGAACATATAGTTCTTACGCATATAACTCTTAGAAATTCATTTTTATTTTGCTTAATAAATACTGATAAAAAAAGTATTCGTGACTCCTGTGCATCCCTCTTTCCCCATGTCTTCTGTGCGATGGATCTTGTCCCATTGGAGATGTGGATTGATTCACCGCTAAGACCCTGACAAAAAGGTTATGCATTCTTTGATGTTTGTTACATGTTCACCATGTGATGCAATTGTTTTTGTTAAACTGTTAGGATAGTTACATGTGGTTACATCCATGATATTTAAATATTACAGGCAGCCTCCTATCTTCCTGAGGAAGCTTTTTAGCGAAACGCGTCGAAGTCTGGACCCACGGTGCATCGATGCAAGACATATTGGCATGTGTTTGACAAATATACAATGAACTCAACAATTATGTATGAATATTATAAATGGTGACTACCTGCTGATGCCTAGAATGTGGCCGTGTGGTCCAGGGAGGCTATATGCCTATGGTGATTTTAGATTGTACTATGTTTAGGAAATTGATGTGGATGTGAAACCAATGGGCTTATACATTGGCCCTTTTTATCAGTATTTATTAAGCAAAATAAAAATGAATTTCTAAGAGTTATATGCGTAAGAACTATATGTTCTCCATGCTTAGAGTGACACCTTAAAAGCCCCACTTTCTCTGTTTTTTGCTTCAATATAATTAGGGGTGTGGTGTCCTGTTCCCCTTGGTGGCACAGAACCATATCTTGTGTACATAGTTTATTCCCTAGCACTTCCTCCTCCCTCCTTGCATGGCATAGCCCTCTCTTATTCTAAGAGTGTATTTTTTAGAAGCCTTTCACATGGGCATTCTGATCAGGTCTGCAGGTCAGTTTTGCAGGCGGATCTGATCGGAAGCCCAATGTTAGTCTATAGGCAGTCATGGCTGAGCTGATTGTGCCGAATTGGGGGTAATCTGACACGTGTCCGTTTATATCTGACTCTCCATAGACCAACATAGATCCGGTAATTAAAGTTTTTTCCTCCACTGGAAGGTGGAGGAAAAATTCTGGATGGATATGGAGGTCACAACAGCAGGGTCTCTTCATGCCTAATGGTTTAAAGCTATAACAAAGCTCTAAAGCTATAACAAAGTTATTCATTAAAGGCAGATTGTATTCCAGAATTGTTTCTTACTCTTGGTCCTGCAATCAATTATATTTGGCTTTTCATACTGCAGCCTTGAGTCAATCTCTTTGATTTTCCATTCAGTTGATAGCCAGAGCAGAGAACAGGATGGTCTAATATACCTATTATATGCTTATCTGTATGCAAATGTGTGGCTTACTTGATGTACTGTTCCAATTTATTATGAGATGGTAATTCTCCATCTTAATGCTGGTCATACACGTGGTCACTTTGGATACTTCTAAACCAGATTTCAATTGCAAAAGCAATTAAACATATCAAGGCAACCTGCTCCTATCCCTTTCATAAAAATAAACTGTTGGCAGAAGGTTAATTTGACCTGTGTGACCATTTTTACAACCAAAAGCTTTGGTGTTAGCACATAACCATCCTGACTACAGTTCGGATCTGCAGATGTCATAGTTATTAAAGTAGACCTTTACCCCCTTTACTAAAAATCACATCCGCATGCAGCTCTGCATGCTGATTTAAAATCCTCATACATTCATTAGATAAACAAACATGTTTTAATGTACCTACAAAAAGGGTTTATTCACTTCCCGGTCCATTTTGGCACAAATGATGTAATGTGCCCAAACTTTGCATCCTGGAAAGGCTACATCAGCAGTGCATTGCTGGGAAATCTCATCTGTAATCTCACGAGATCTCAAGGAAAGGCGTTTTCCTCCCCTGAGATTATATGCATGGCCCCATGTCCTAGTCACGTGTGCCAGAGTTCCAGGATGTAAAGGGAGATCTATTAATCTGCCCTTAGGTAAAATGGTCACTGTCAGAAGACTTGGGGAAGAAAAGAGAAATAAGGTATGCAAAGAATACAATGCCGGCAATTATCTAGAAGTATCTGTTTGTAGGTTGTCATTACTAAACATTTCTAAAGGTATCTTTGTTGTTATTTTAAAGATATGGGTAAAGTTCCTCTTTAAGCGCTTATATCAAAGAACACAAAATGATGGGGTGATAAGCAAAGCAATGCTGCTTTTTATAAGATTAAATATGTTATGCTTGAGAATATATGGTAACATTTAATATACAACAAAAGAAGTAATAAAATACAAGAGTTAACCACAGAGTCATTTAGGCGGTCAAATCCAAAAATTGCCCATTAATTGGTCTTCTATATAGCAGGACATAACAGAGATGAATTACTTTCTGTTACTGGTCATCGTGCTTGACTTATAAGCTCCCAGATGTGTGATCACTCATTTCTTCTTAGCTTTCATCTTACGCCATTTCCACATTGAGCAATCAGCATGAGTTAGGGTGGGGAACCACAGTCTCATAATAGCTAACATGTAGTTACAGTTGGAAATTTGAAATAAACATAACTGATGTTTATTATTTATGGAAACATATGATGGTATTAAATTAAAGGCTTCATAAAAATATTACTTTTAAAAAAGATGATGTGGTATCCTTGGGATGGACACAGTCTTAATATCTATGCTGGAATTACTCATATCAGTGGGAATGATTGATCTCTTGTACCAGGGAACAAAAAAATAGTCGGTATGGAATTTACAGGTCAGTCCACACAAAACCAGTATTTTAATGTAAAATGGAACATGGCAGCTGAGTCAGCCCCTGCTCCTTATGTGTCTAAGATACTCCAACAACGAGATATCCTTACCATAATTCCATACTATATCCCTGCCTACCTAGGAGTTTTGTATGCTCACACCCAAGAACTCAAAGGCAATGATCTCACCAACAGAGATATAAGAAACTATTAGGTGGTTTAACTTTCTAGTAGTCACACAAAACTGAAATACCAGATTTGGATAGGCTGTTTCTTTATTGTGATCCAAGAGCAGTAGTATGCAGTAGCCCATAATTATCACCTGCCATTAATCTGCATGCACTCACCTGCCAAATTTTTTATTGTCTATGGATCACTATATTTGTGATTGTTTTATTAGATAAGTCCATGTGGAAACTTGCTGGTGAATTTGGAAGCTTTTACTAGGCAGGCTCTAGCATCAAGGGCTGTTACCTTTCATCGTAGTTCTGTATTTTAATTGCTGTTGCCAAACGACTTGATACACAAAACTAATACCAGTTTCAGCAGTTTGCAGTTTAAGTACAATACATTTGTAATAAATGTATATGCTGAAGAGTTCAACAGGGACACGTCTTCCAGGTGGCAAAAGGGGCATGTCACCTCAGGAGCATGCAAGAGATACTGTTTTATTATGTCCTCATTCTGATTAGAGATGTGTGACTGTGTCTGGGATTGGTTTGTGAGTTGTTTGATGAACCCATCGTGAAGCCTAAAACCATACCCCATTGTTTTTTTTTTATTCAGCTGGTGTTCCGGGTCTCAGACACCTGAGGGTTATTGTGCTGGGGATTATTGCTTGCCCTGACACTTGCTTGGGGTTATTGCTAGGGATTATCGTTGCTGGCCCTGACACTTGCTAGAGGTTATTGCTAGGGATTATCATTGCTGACCCTGACACATGCTTGGGGTTATTGCTGGGGATTATCATTGATGACCCTGACACTTGCTAGGGGTTATTGCTGGGGATTATCATTGCTGACCCTGACACTTGCTAGGGGTTATTGCTGGGGATTATCATTGCTGACCCTGACACTTGCTTGGGGTTATTGCTGGGGATTATCGTTGCTGACCCTGACACTTTCTTGGGGTTATTGCTGGGTATTATCCTTGCTGACCCTGACACTTGCTTGGGGTTATTGCTGGGGATTATCATTGCTGAACCTGACACTTGCTTGGGGTTATTGCTGGGGATTATCGTTGTTGACCCTGACACTTGAACGAGGTTATCATTGCTGGCCCTGACACATACTGGGAGTTATTGCTGATCCTGACACTTGCTTGAAGTTATTGCTAGGGTTTATAGTTGCTGGCCTAAAACTACTGGGAGTTAATGCTGGCCCTGAAACATACTCAGGGTTACCATTACTGGCAGTGACACCACTGCTGGGGGTTATTATTGCTACCACTGACACCACAATGGGGCTTGTTTCACTGACACAGGCTCTTCAGTGTACCCTCCCCCCCCCCTCCCCGGCTCCTTATGTGGTCTAAATTATAGCAAAGGGGGAAGGTACTACACTAGAAGCAATACACCGTGAAGCAACATCTACTTTATTGATTGTGCCCACTTTGTTGCCATACCTAAAAGTGCACTTCATGTTTTTCTTCTCATTAGCTTTAAAGTGGGCAGCAGGTGGCCCACCTAGTGCAAGACAATTTTTCTTCTCAATCTCTTTAATCCACGCCTTTGCTCCTAATTCTTTTCAAATGTTGGAAGTATGGTTTATTTTTATGCCAGCTGACAACGATTTTTGCACTTGCTGACCAGTAATGTAAGGGACACTATAACATATTTCTGCCCACTGCACTCTGTTCGCATATAGCAGTAGATATATGCAAAAAACGCTGAGGATTTAATAACCAGTGCATTAATGATAGTTGGTTACTATAGCGGCAAACGGCTACAATGGTTCACCATGTCTGTGAGCTGCAAATTAATTGGGTTCTCCTGGAACCCAACCTCGATCCAAGCCTCAAGATCATCTCTACTTCTGATGTAGGCAAGATGGACAGGTATGATCAATAAGAAACTCCCTGATGTGCACATCATATTCAAAAGAAAACCCAATAAAACTTAATCCTGTGCTCAAGAGTAAGACAAGTGTATATCTGAGGGTTAATGAGATTGACAGAGAAAATGGAAAATACCCTAACACTTTACAGTTAGATTTTGGCTTGAGCCAAAATTCACTTTTTGACTTTTACAAAGCAGACGTATATACTGAATTTTAGCCTCTCCCAGGTATTTATTTTTTATTATTGGATTTTTGTGTGGAACAGCTGTGTTACTTTTTTGACTTTTAACTTTAAATTCCTGTTTAGGAAAACCAGGCAAATATTTATAACAGTTTCCATGCGTTTGACCTACTTATACTAACAGGATTTAAAGTAGCAGCTAATGCCAATTTGCTGTGGAAAAAAATAGCATGTAATGTACTGCAAAATCAAATGCAGTAAGTTAAAGTATCAATCTACAAATGCTATCAGCCTTCTCTTTAGCAGTGCCATTCAGTTCAGAGTAACTCCATGCTGTTATTAGAGGAGGAAGGGCTGTCCTCTAACTGGCTTTTACATGTATGGACAAATTTTTGAGCTGGCATTACTATCTTTTGTTACTTATTTATTACAGGTATTTATATAGCGCCAAAAATGTACACAGCACTTTACATACTGCTCATTTAAATCAGTCCCTGCCCTCATGTAGCTTATAATCTAAGGTCCCTATTGCACATGCACAAATAGGAGGGCCAATTTAGACAGAAGCCAATTAACCCTCCAGCGTGTCTTTGGCGTGTGGGAGGAAACCGGAGTACCCGGAGGAACCCACGCAAGCACACAGTTATACAAGTGCAGCTCTTGACATATATTTATATTCTCTATTAGAACTGTTTTATCATAATCCGTTTTAAACCTTTTAATTACTTGGATTAATATTTGTTTTTTACTGTTTGTCATCCCGTAGAATGCAGACAGCTCAGTTAGAGTGTATAAGGGTAAATGCTCATTCCATGCATTCCTTTTTTTCTTTTTTGTTTTACTTTGACAAATAAATACATCATAGAGACATACATGTATCTAGTGCTGCTCATTTGTTTCCACGCACTAAAATAGATAACAGAAGCATGCTTACATTTATAATATATAGTTATCAGAATTAAAATGATTGAACTGTTTTTGCATCTTTTCTGTACAAGGAATTGTAGCATACCATAGTAGCTACTCCCACTCACTGATTTTGAACAGGCAAAGCTTATTATGATCAGAACAATCAAACTAGGAGTGAGAACAAGGAAGGTGTTTGCTTCAAATAACCGTTTAATTCAAAGTATTTGCTGCCACAAGCCATAGGGTATATCATAATTTCAATGCTGCACTGTACTTATACAGTGGTCTGCACCACCGCCTGGACCCTCTTCTATCTCCATGATTAAGGCCATTATTGGGTGAAACATGTAGAGTGAGGAGGCAGCCCCACTGCAAGCGTTAAGATTTATTTGCCCCAAAGTTCTTCTTTAAGGCTACCAAGAGTAACATTTGGCAGAATTATCTAAGAAGGCTTCAGTTGTAAATTAGGGTCCTCAACCTAAGTACTGTATGCTTTAGTCAGGTTCCTAAGATTTAGCCTTGTATGCCAAAATTTGGTTGGGAAAGTCAGCACGCAGCTGGACCACTGAAAGGGTCCTTTTTCAACAGCCATTATTATATTAGCAAATTACCTTTCCTGACCTAAAGATGTTTCCATTTTTAATACTGTTGCATTAGATAATCAAGTGAGGGTCAAAAACATTACTTTATTAAAAAAACAAAAACCTGCCTGTCACTAATATTATAAAATGTACAATTTTTAACATCTGTAATTCAAAGAAGTAGACTAGCCTTAAGTGTGCTTTCCAACAGTGCTAATCATGCTCCAAAACAAACATATCTGCCACTTCACAACGAGCCAACTCAGTCTTTCACGTGGTAACTCATAGACATTGTTGGCTGCTTCACTTATACTGGATGATATCAATGTATAAACAAATCTGTCCAGATGTGTGAATGACATGCTTGTACATATAGCCAAATGTTTCCTCCGATTGCCTTTGTATTCCAGCCCAACTGTCCAAATGTACATATTACAGGAACATTAATTGAGGGGAATTTATCAAAACTGGAGCAGACAAAAAATGGAGCAGCTGTGCATGGCAACCAATCAGCTTCTCTCTTCAGTTTGCTCAGTTAAGGTTTGAAAATGAAAGAGAGAAGCTGATTGGATGCCATGCACATCTGCTCTAGTTATTGTCTGCTCCAGTTTTGATAAATTCCCCTCATGGTGTTTTATTGTATAATCTGAGAATTGGGAAAATAATAAATGATGACTAGCAACAACCAAACTCAGAGAAATGAAAATCTGTTTCTAGCTAAAGTAATGTCTGATTAACCATATAAATTTTATATGGAAATATACCTAATACATTTCACATAGGAATGTATTAAAATTAACATTTATTTGTAAAAGTGGGATTTTTTTATAAGCCTCTTTGACCTCCTAGATGCTAGAAAAGTACAGAAAGTAATAAGTGGAGACCTGGTCTGGCATATAATGAAATACAATGCTGATGCTTTAACTTATATCTGCTGCAAGACCTGTGAGTGCCTCTATACATACTTTGGATTTTGATCTGACAAATATATAGAGCATAGGTAGCCAAACTTCAGCCCTCTAGCTGTGGTGCAACTACCAATCCCATTAAGAAATTGGACGACTCTGACAACCACAGGCATGACTCCCAGAGGCAGATACAGGATAGGATTCGTAGTTTCACCACAGCTGGAGGGTCGACGTTTGCCTACTCCTGATATTTAACATGAAAGGAATATAACAAACTGTAAGATTTCTGTTCTATAAAAAGTTGTGAAATAGAGTACTGTATATATTATCTACAGCTTTTATAAGTTTCTATCATGATAGCACAACAAAGATATTGCAAAACAGTCCACTTATCCAGCAGTTGGCCCTCTCATTACAAAGTCCACACACGTTTTCAAAGTATTATGTCCACAAAGACATAGAGGGGTCCCATATCCATAGCTTGTAATGATTAGGCAATGGACTGGTCCTCTTTGAAATTAACTTTTTAGGTAAATGTATCCATAGAAGGAAAAGTAAAAGTGCTCCCAACTGTGTAAAAGAGTTAAAGTTTAATGCTCAAAGGATACATGTTTACTGTTTTACCTCCCAAAGTATTTGCAATATTGGCTAACCATTCAGATACACACACCGCCACCAGCCAGGATGATCATTCTGCTACTATCTGGTTTACCATTACTGTTTCTTGGGTAAGCTTCACTGCCTCCTAGGTTTTCCTTGGGTTGTAGGCACTGCACATGATGTTCTTCTTTTATGTACATATTAAAGATATCCTATACTGTGGAAGCCCAAATGTAGGAAAGTTTAGGGTAAAAGAGTAGTATTCTTTGTATGTTTCCTGCAGCTGATTTTTTCCCCCAGGACTAACATACTATGCCTTGCTCTGCACAATGTCTATGTGTGAAGTTGGCTATTTTGGTAGAGGAGCAGGGCGTTGCTTACACATGTTAGCCCCCAATGACTGGTGGTCTGATGACTGCCGGGGTAATGATCCAAAAGCAGCAAGAGAAGTGGAGGAAGCACAGATTCATAAAATAAAAGAAGCAGTGAGATTAATGCATTGCAGGTCCTCAGGTATAGTTTCCTTTCCAGAAAGCACTTAAAAGAATAAGAGGAGTGACATCACTAAACTTGACTTCAAATCTCTGAAGATAAACAGTAATCAGGAGTGGGCAGCATATGCCTTAAATGATCTCAGACTGCAGACATGCAACTATGAGGCTATAGGCACAGGAGGGATAAGGCACATCAACACGTCAGGAAGTGCACTGCTACTTTTCAGGAGAAGTTTAGAGGAAAATGTAGATGGCAACCTTTCTAGATGTTCCTTATAAGATAGCAAATGTTCACATTTTCAGCATATATCTCCACTTTAAGGACTCGATGGACAAATATGTTGGCACAAGCAGCACATACATATGCATTCTGCACTGCTAAGTTCATCCAAAAGTACACTGTTTTTGTTTACTTTTTCCTCTACAATGTCATATTTCATTTTATACATCAAACATGTGTGTCTCAGCAGTGTGGCCCTTTTTCGGCCTTGTGTATTCAAGATTAAAGCAATTGGAGAACTACCAGCTAGGGATAAAAATCAAAAATCCAGACCAGGATATGGGAATTTGGGCCAGAATTCTAAGCCAGGGTCTACAGTACAGCATATGAAAATTGCCAAAAAAGAGCTGGAAGCCTGATGGAAGGAGGGAGGTTTCCATTCAGCACTCAAGACATTCACAAAATTTACACATCTTGCAAAACAATCAGTTTGATGGCAAACACAGAGCTGGCATTTACACAATGGGCAGGCCATATTAAAACCTTCAGTGCAGACACAACAACTAAGTTTTAAGAAATAATATAGTACCTTAGAAAAATAGCCAAAACAATAAGTCAGCTATGCAATAAAGTCTGTGACAAATGTTCAGAAATTCTACAAAACAAGTATTCTTCCTTAGGTGTGTGTAGTAAATGAACAGAATACAAAATTGTGATCAGCAGTAACAAATCCTGAACTTTGATGGTTCCCTCGATTTTGAAGTACATGTGCATATGTGTATCTATATACAGTATCTATCTATATATCTATATATATGTATATATCTATAGATACATATAGATCTATCTATATATATGTATATATACATATATATAGATAGATATATATCTATATATACCTATATAGATATATATCTATATGGGTAAGCC
>NW_017306751.1:515821-569969 GCF_000935625.1 Nanorana parkeri | reverse complement strand
CTATATAAATCCTGTATAATAATAATAATAATATATATATACAGTATAAGCAAAGTGTAATGTATTTTTTTATCTATCTATTGTATCTTTCCAATCTGAAGAAAATAGTTCGTCTGTGTCATAACTTTCTGTCTGCTTTCAGGCACTGCAGCTGTTGCGGTAGCCGGACTCCTTGCAGCACTTCGTATTACAAAGAATAAACTATCCGGTCACACAGTACTTTTCCAAGGAGCAGGAGAGGTATGCTAACTTTTTTGGCAACTGCACCAATTACCCTTGCATTACATTGCTGTCATTTAAAAAGAAAGATCTACCAAAATACACATGGTAATTCAGTTACTTTAATTTTTAACTGATCTTGACATTTGTGTTGTCATAGGGGTCTATTCACCTAGCTGTAGAAGCAGGCTGTCGGCCGGACAATGGCCGGCCGCTCGGCCAGCTTCGGCTTTCAGCGCGGCTCAGCCGAGCCGAGGCATATGCGTTCAGCTCGACTGAGCCGCTCGGCTAAGATACGGGAGCTGTTATTGTGAATAGCCCGTACAGAAGCCCTTCGATTCTGCTGAACCGAAGGGGTCTTGGGGCCAAAGCTAGCCGAAGGATCGGCCAAAGCAACGGCTAGATCCTTCGGCTGCTTCGTAAATAGACCCCTTAGTGTTTTGTACATTGAACAGTGAAACTCCTATATTTTTGTGGTGTTATTTTCCTAATTGTTTCCACCAAAATGAAAAGGAGCAGCAAGAAGAAAAGATAAAACACCCACTTTTATAGACAGGGTTGGATTTACTGTTAGGCACAGTAGGGCTGTGCCTTTAGGTCACAATACAAAGGAACAGCTTTTTACCTATTATCAGCTACACATTTTTCATTCCATCATTATAAGAAATACAGTAATTTTATATCAGCCTATTTATCCTTTTTTATAATGATCTAAGCCAAGTTAGGACCTGTAAATCAAAAAAATAGGTTTTGTGAAAGAGGCGATCCTAGAAGAGGGGTGTTGCTTTGGTCACCAACATGTGTGTGTTTTCAAGCTCCAGTGATAGGAATCCAGTCCTGTATATAGAAATCCCTTAGAGAATAAACAAGGTACAGTCTTAAGTGCATAGTATGTGTATGTTTAGTATATGCATTTGGGGTACTGGGATTTTCACAAGTCAACCTGTTCCATCTTAAATTTGCAAATGATTGAAACCCTAGGATGGTTTTAACAGACAGTTGCAATGCAGACATAGAGAGGAATGACATCTGGACCACCAGATTATAAAAGCCTACTCCACCTGTAAGGTTAGCTTTGTGTGATGGTTAGTAAGTTAAATGAGTTGTTGGCTTTTTACATCTGATGTCAAGATATTGTCAACAGAATTTCCTGATCCATCCAACTGCTGTAACCATTACATAGCCAAATGCTGGTGACATACTTCCCTAATCAATGTTCTGTAAATTAGAATACAAAAATAAAAAAGGAAGCCAGCTGCAATAGAGTGACATAAAGGGAACAACATGATGCTTACCCTTATTAATAATAATAACAATAATAATAATAATAACAATAATAATAGCATTAATAATAATGTAGTTCTACTGAAAATATATTTTCTATCAGTTAATAAAACCTTTTGTTCATATGAAGGCTGCTATGGGAATTGCAGACTTAATAATTATGGCCATGGAGAAAGAAGGTACAACCAGAGAAGATGCAGTTAAGAAAATCTGGATGGTGGATTCTAAAGGGCTGATAGTAAAGGTAGGAATGCCAAACTGGAAATATTTAATATTAAATAACCTCTATAGTAATGCAAAAGGGCTATAGTTTGAAAATGTGATTGAAATATGTAATATTTTGAATTTCTTTCCTGTATTCAAACATTCCATTTTCCGAAAGATCACTCTCCTTTGCCACTTAAATTTAAGATGTTATAATAAGAGCAGTGTCGTTCAGGGAATAAAGTTGTGGTATACTGGTTTGAAATAAGAGAACCATATTTCGGTCTAGAACAGTGGGACAGTACCATTACAGTAATTAGTGGTTTCCTATGGTTCTACATCAATGTAACTCTGAAAATACACCACCTATATATGCCACTTCATGTGTACTGTTAAAGCAACCTGTGATTAGTTGGTTTCTTTAAAACCACAAACGTAATTTTGACCGTTCTTGCATCATGTAATGTCATGTCATGTACTGTATATGGCTCTATTTCAAGTATAGGATGTTTCTCTATGTTTTCATGGTACTTTTACATTGCAGCAGAGTGAGCATCAAACTGAAAAAGTAATGCAGTCACTGTCACGTATTGATAATGCTGCAGCATTCATGAAGAACTACACACAACCGAGAACTGACACACACTAAGGAGAAGTGGCAAACAGCTCTTATTTGTAATTCTCTCACATTTGTATTACTGTTAGATGCATTTTTCTTTTCTTTTTTTTTAATCCACAGAAAGAGATATTGTTTCTCCAATACTACACTAGGGATATGTTAGGGATATGTGGGTTAAACATAAAGTTGTTTTTTTAATTACATCTTTGAAACATGCCATCAAGTTACAGTCTTGAAACCCATGTTTTCCCCACAAACAGCATTGCTTTTTGTTCCAAGATCATAAACACACGTTTGCACAGATTTTCATAACCGTGCTTTGCCATAACAGCAGCAAAAACTGTTATTCCTAGGTACTAAAAAAATGTAAGTAACCCCTAGTCTTGGAAAGGTTTTCCCAAGCTTTGCCTTTGATGATATTGGGAAGACTAAAGGCCAATATACAATACAAAGTAACATGTCTGGGTATCCTGGGTACTCCATGTGGACTCTAAAATTGCCTGATCCCAGTATTCTCTCCCTACTCTGGGATCAAAGTTATACAATAGTTGTGACCCACCTAGAGCCATACTGGATACTGACTAAACTGTTGCAGACTAAGTTCTGAGTTTGCTTTGCACCACATACATTGCTTTCAGATTTCAGCTTCTGTTATACTCACCTTCCTGACTTTCTTTCCTCTATTGCCCTATTACTCTTCCCATCTCCCAGTCTACAAAAGGTACAGTAATGTAAGAAATCTACACCACTAATTGCAACTAGTCATGCGAAAAAGTAAGTACACCCCATGAAAATTGTTGACCTTTTCAACACATTTGAACAGGCAAACATTAGGAGGGTTATTGACAAAGCTAGCCAAAGGATTAGCCAAGCTACGGCTGATCCTTTAGCTAGCTTCGGCCGCTGGAGCCCTTCGGCTCAGTAGAACTGAAGGGCTGCTGTACGGGCTATTCACTATAGCCTGTACAGCTCCCGAAAAACACAAAAAAAGGGGACAAACAGCGCTCTCGGAAAGGGGCTCTGGCTGAATAGTATGCTGCCCTGAGAAACAGAAGGAGGACCTGTGCTGGCTGCAATTGAAAAACTCACAAAAGGGCGCAAAACTTTAAGGGTGGATAATTACATCGTGGGTGCTGACCAATGCACTGAAAAACGGATAGAAACGGATAAAAACACACACTTACATTTAAATGGGGGGCCGGAGGAGAGGCAGCCTCACAGGAGGATCGAGTGGTCCAGGATCGGTGTTCTTGTCTCGAGGTTGGTATGCTCTCAGAAGGTGCCTGTTGCGGTTGGAGAATGAGGAGGAGGTGATGACCGAAGGGAGAGGCGAGGCAGTGCAGTGACTATGTCCGTGTCACTCCCATGTGGACTGGAGTAGGGGCGGTATCACGTACCTGGTAGGGAGGCCGAAGTGAGAGGAGGCGTCTCTTGCACCTCGTGTCTTGTGACCTTTGAGGTTGAGGACAAAGGCCAGGCAGACAGGGAGAGGCACGAGTCCTTTAGGAAAGTCCAGTAATCGAGGTCACAACAAGCCGGGGTCAAAAGCCATGAAATCCAATTCAGTACAAGTAGGGAGCAGGCCGAAGAATATCCAAAACAGTCCGAGGTCAAAAGGCAGGCAGCAAGCAAGGATGGTCGTTTACACAGGAACAGGTCAAATCCAGGGGAATCAGGTATATACAGGAGAAGGCTAAACGGGAGACAAGGAACACGATCAAGCTGACAAGACAAACCAGCAACTAGTGGGCGTTTGAGCTGGGCTTAAATAGGGCAGTGAATCCATCTATGATGTAACTTCCTGTGCGCCTCTTGGCGCGTATTTGCTCTCAGCTGCGCCTGCGCGTGTTTGTTCTCAGCTGCGCCTGCGCGTGTTTGTTCTTAGCTGCGCCTGCGCGTGTTTGTTCCCGGCTGCGCCTGCGCGTGTTTGTTCTCCGCTGCGCATGCGCAGAGCGGGAGTTTCGCTGACAGGCGGTGTGTAGGCAGAATGCTCGGTCTACCTGAGTGGTGCTTAAGCTGACCAAACACCTGTCTTTGCAGCTGACAAGACAGTGTTTGGATCAGAGTGCGGTCCTGTCCCTAGAGGTCTGATTGCTGCGATGTGTATAGCTTCTGACAGTAGTGAATGAGAAAGAACTAGTAAAAGGGCTGTAGAGAACAGCCTGGTGGAAAAGTCATGAGTGAAGGGAAGACTCGGGGGCGTTTCGAGGGTAACCTCTTTATCAAGCTCTACCGGTGTTACAAGTGGCGGGAATCTGCCGGTTTAAAAGTGACAGCTGGGCGGAGCTTAGCGGCAACATTGCTGTTGTGCATGGTGTCAGGGAATGAGATTGTAATCTCGTATTTGTAGCTGTGTGCCCCGCTGAGTACAAATGGGTGTCATGGATGAACGGTCAAAAGGTTCTAAAATTGATGATTAATTAGTTTGTTAAAAGAACATTAAAAGAAAATTAAATTGCCCATATAAGTATATGGAGGGAGGTATAAAAGGCTAAAGCACAGTGTGTAAGAAAGGAGAGGGGGAAAGATTTATTTTTATTTGAGAGAAGTTGAAGGGGTAATGCATAAAGCAAATTATAGCCTGTGGTAATACATCATTTTTATTACTTAAGGAAAAATACAAATAAAATGGTTGATGTATCGGAGGGGATTGAAAAATTGTGTTTACTTAAAAGATTAAAATCTGCGGTGCAGGTATAAGAACTTATTGTTAGCCTCGGATTACATGGGACTAACTACACAGCTGGCTCCGCCCAGTTGCAATGACAGATCAGCGGCCCCAGGTTACCTGGGGATGCTGAGCTGTCATTAAACAAGGACAACTGGGCGGAGCCAGCTGTGATGTCATGGCCAGCTCCGCCCCATTGTTATTCATTGGCCGGGACCTGCTAGAAGACTCTAGCAGTTCCTGGCCAATAGGAAACAGTTGGGCGGAGTTAGCTGTCACTAGATTCGGCTCACTTCACTTCGGATGGGTTATTTACTCGGCTGCCTTCGGCAGCTTTGTGAATAACCCATTAGATCTTCATTAAAACAGTGCCTACAGATAAAGGTGATAAGACTCGTAAAATTGACAGGGTGTATTCATTCTCCTAATTTACAGTATGAAAATGTAGATTAGTAATGTGGAAAATGTAAATACACCCCTACATTTCCATGAGATTAAAATCAGATGTTCCAGGGTAGGTGCTGGTGATTAGAAACTCCCTTGGGAGCATGCAGATGGAAACGCTCATATATAAACCTCAGTTATAAAGGGTCTGGCATTCTCTTTGCTATTGATGTGTGTGGTGTCACCTTTCCAAGATCAAAGTTTATATGGCCCTAAGAAAGAAGAATGTGGATGCCTATGAGTCTGTCAAGGGTTTTAAAAAGCCAAATTATTAGAAATAAGTAATTCCACTGTTAGGTAAATATTCCACATGTTGCATAGATTTTAAATGACTGTTAATTTGTAAATGACTGGCCAGTGCAGCAAATTCGGCCCAAGAGCTGACTGCTTCATGCTAAAAATGTTATCAAGGGATCTGCAGGTCAAAGGGCATGCATCTACAAAATGAAAAAGATTGGGAGGTGTGCCAGGAAAAAGCCCTTTGTTGTCCAAAATGAACATTAGAGCAAAACTGCAGTTTGCCATACCAAAGCAAAACCATGAAAGTATTTCAGTAGAAGAACCTCGTACCAACTGTAAAGGATGATGGTCCAAATGCTATGGTTTGGGGTTGATTTTCTGCCTAATGGCCTGGGCAGCTTGCAGTCATAGGGGTTGATCTACTAAATGCAAATGGGCTGTTCATTTTGCAAGGGAATTTGCACATTTCATGGGAAGTTTGCCTTTGTCTTAATAAATGAGGTGAAGTTCTGCTGACTAACAATATCCAATTGTATGCAGGCAAAAATACCGTTTTCTTTTTTGTTGCCCTGCATGTAATTGGGTATTCTTGGCAAAGGGCAATTTCACCACATTGCCTTTAGAAAAATTAACCCTATCAAGTCAACTATGAATACTGCATCTTATCAAAGTGTGCTTGATAAGAATGTGAAGCCATCGGTCCGAATGTGGAAGTTGAACCGGAAATTGATCTTTCACCAATATCCAAAGCATACTAGCAATACCAATACCATAGGAATCCACCAAGGAATGTTTTAAAACTAAGAAATAGAAGGCCATGGACTGGCTTAGTCGAAGGTCTAATTTGAACCCCATTAAAAAGGTGTGGGGGCATATGAAAGAGAAAATGTATGCAAGGAAAGCCACAAACATTTTGCAAAAAGGAGAGGAAAAATGTCACAAAGTTGATATTGATGTGGTCCATGTCAGAGACTGGTGGACAGATAAGCAAAACACCTGCAATAAGTCATTTCTGCTATATTAAGCGTTTACTTTTCACAGTACACCATTACATCTCCTATTAAAAAGGGTAATTCAGGAATGCCATGTTTATCTGTAGGCACTATCTGAATGAAGATCAAATGTTTGCTTGTTCAAATATGTGGAAAAGTCAATGATTTTTATGGGTTTATCTACTGTTTCACACGAAATTGTGTATTAAAGTATTTAAGGCGTTTAGGTGCACTGAACACTGTTCAGTGTGTTACAGTGTGAATGGTGTCTTATATCACTTTTATTTAGGACAATGTGAATGGTGTCTTATATCACTGAATGGTGTCTTATTTCACTGAATGGTGTCTTATATCACTTTTATATAGGACAATACCAAAAAGATGCTTAGGTCTAACATGCTAAATTAATTAAAAGCATGCATTCAATAGTATAAATTACAATATACATATATTCCATAATAATTATACAAATGTACACTATTTTTAAAGACCTTCTTAAACTGAAACTTAGAATTACAGAGTGGAGTTTTGGTGGAGATTTTGATTATAGAGGTCATTCAAATGTAAATAGTGATTCACTGAAGTCAATATTCATTTATTGCAAATATAACAAATAATAAACTGTCTACTATAAAAATTTGGAAAGTTTTTTTTATGTGTGGTGACTTGAACATAGATAAAAGTGTCATATAATTGCCATACTGCAGTGCAATGTGATATTCATTATTTTTCTATTGCTGAGGAAGTGCTATATTGAGTTACCATTTTGAGATCGAGGCAGCTCAAGGCCACATAGTTTTTAAATGTCATATTGTTTATATTGTAAGCTACTGGAGCACAAGAGAAAATGTTTAATCTTGTATTCTGTGCGTATGTTTTTTCTCTGCTGTTAATTCTTCAGTAACTTAAAGAATGCATGGGTTATGATTTACTAAAGGAGTAGAGACTGTTCACTAAGCAAAGTGAATGTTCACTTAGCTTAATAAACAAGGTGAAGCTGTATTCACTTTAAATACCTAATCGTGTGCAAGAGAAATAAACAAACCAGATTTTTGCTTGCACCTGATTGGATGATTAAAGTTAACATTGTTTTACTATATACAGTAATATAAGAACCTTTATTTTGCAAAGGAGAATATTTACTTTATGAACAGTCTTTACTCCTTTAGTTATTCTATCCTAGTGTGTTAGAACATAACATGATAATCAACACACTAACATAATGTCCTGAGGCAGCTGAACACTGTAAAGCTGAACTATCAATAACCCAAGAAGACAATAATCTGTACTAGAATTAGATAAAGGTAAGTCTGGTAAAGGTAAGGTAAGGTAAAGGTAAGGTAAGGTCAGTTTAAGTCTGACACAAAAGAAGAAGCTAATGTGTTATAAAGGTTAAAAGGAAAATTATGAGGAGAGGGAAATACACTCATCCCCATAATTACAGCCAACATGTGACACCCGTCGGCTCTGTTGATTAAGAACTGAACGATCACATACCGCTGATCACTGAGTTTCCGATTCTCTCCCTGCAGAGAGCGGTGACTGTCAGTGGCGGAAGGGAAAGGGGGCGGGTTCAGCTGGCTCTGACTCTAGAGAGGCAGAGCCAGCTGTCAATCAGGTGGCAGGGTTGATCCCGACAATATTGTCGGGATCCGTCCTGTCTGCAGCATGCCTCTGCGCTGTCAGCATAAAGCATGCAATAGGATGCTATATGCTGAGTTTTGGGCCACAGAAGCACATAGTAAATGTCCTCCTGTGACCCTAAAGAGAACTATGACCAAAAAAGGTTGGGCCATAGTTCTCTTTTAGATTTCTTCCCATTTCTCTGATTATTGTGAATATGACTGCAGTGTTAGTGCTATATGGTGCTGCTAAGCTGACGACTATATTAAACATGAGCATTCTATACCTGCCCTTGGAAGAAACTTCCAAAGAGCTGCAGCTTATAAAGAGGTCTGATAAGGTGGGTTGTCTGAAACAAAACAGTATTGTTTCATATAATGTTGGCTACTCCATGCAGTGTAGAGAACCAATAAACTATTTAAAAAAAAGTAATGTTGGGCACATGAATAGCTTTTACATGTCACTAACTTGTCAGGAGCAGAAATGCATTTAAAAAATCATAATATGAAGTGGTATGTGGAAAAATATTAAAAATATACTTTAATTATCCACACCAAGGAGTTTATGAATGAATATAGTAGCATCATCTCTACTTATTGCTAATGACCACTGAGTGACACAGAATGGAAATGCTGGCTAAAGCTAAAAGCAAAATAGCATTAAAAGCTAATAGGGCAGCCATGCAAAGCATGGAGTGTTCCATATGGAGATCACATGTAGAAAGACAATTCAAACTTATAGCACACCCAGAGGGCAACGTCAAACAAAGCGCGATTTGCATGTTAGGATTGGGGAGCATTTAGGACACACTCGCAATTGCGACCGCTGCGACCCTGGTAGTTCCGCCAGTGCTGTGGTGTAGAGGCATACAAGAGATCACTTGGAGGTGTTTCTACAGGAATTGAATTCAAATACAAGGAATAATTAGTGAACATGTATGGCAAATTCTGAAGAAAAAACCTTTTTGCCATTTGATAGCATGCTAACGCTGATATAAGGAATCCTTGATCCACTGTCCAGTTCTTTAGAAGTTTTATATGCTTTTTTGATGAGCTCCATATGGAACACTCAACCTCTATCCCTGCAAGCTTCACTATTTACCTGCCTAGCCTATTGGCTATCATGCTATTTTGTTTTAGAGAGTGTTTCTTCAGCCTGTGCTTCCAGTCATGTCCTTCGCTGCATAGCTTTGCTCATTTGCAGTCAGCTGAGATAATGCCATCAACATCCACTTGTTTAGGTACTTTTTGAATCGTGTTGAGGGTTTTGGAGTGCTCCAGGCTTGGGGTGACAAGGTTGTTATGTTATTTTTTGTATATGGGGGATGTGTCTTTCTGATGTGGAGTTGTATATCCTTAAACATTTGAGTGTGGATTAGTCGTGTGGTTGTGTCTAGCCCCAATTCTTCTGATTCATAGACCACATTATGGAAAAGAGCAGTTCCACTTTAAATGTCTAGGCAGCTATAGTCTTTAAATAGTACATTATCATCTTGAAAGTTATTGGAGCTTGTTATAGAGAGCCATCCATCTTGTATTCAAGTTTATGCAGTTTACGCTGTGTTTTGTGAGGCTTCCTAGTGTAAAACAGAATCTACAACAAGCCAGTAATCAACAGTAGAAAACATACTTTGAGAACACAACATGGTGATCTGCAACCCACAACAGAAGCGTGTCTAGGGGCTACTTAGAGGAACTAGATTTCACTCTTTATGTAAGGATGTCTCCTCTTCAGCCTTATAAATCTAGACAAAGAAAGCTGTGTATAATAATCAGAAAGCCTAACTTAGCTATAAATCTCTGGATTATAATGATTTAGGATATCTGGTGATAGTTTGGGGTGGTGTATGTATAAGAAACGTACATAATTCATGGGTGCCTAGAACAGCAGGAATGTAAATACAGCCAGACTCTTAGTGGAATGTTACATTTTTATTTGTATTTGTATATATGATAGCTCAAGGTAAAAATAACCCACTATAATTTCTAAGGCACGTAACTACAGTTTATTAGTTATTATACAAATATTTTTAAATTAACTTGAGTTGCAGGCTAAATATAACCTAAATGACCTTTTTCTTCCTCACTAGGAAGATAAAGGAATATTTAGACAGACGGTCTATTTTTTTCCATGTGACAGCGGGATTTAAAATGAAAGTCTGCATATACCACAATCATTTTCAAAAGCAAAAGGCTGTAATTCCAGGCTGTGGTAGCATTGCTGTAACATGTAATATATGTAAGGAAAGCTGAATTATAGAGTAATCTAAGAATCAGCTGTAAAAAGAGATCGAAAAGAAACTAAGAAATAAAAACAATATATGTATGATATATACAGTTCAATGCAATATTGGATTCTGCAATGCAATGGACTCAGGACTCTTGACCACAATAGACTCAGGACTCTGCAGCGCAAAAGACCCAGGACCCTGCAGCGCAAAAGACTCAGGACTCTGCAGCGCAATAGACTTAGGACTCTGCAGTGCAATAGACTCAGGACTCTGCAATGCAATAGACTCAGGACTCTGCAATGCAATAGACTCAGGACTCTGCAACGCAATAGACTGTAACGCGCGAAGCCTGGTGGGACCTGGTGCCGGTGTCTGTCGCTGTCCTGTGCAGGCGCGCCGCAGGTCTGCAGCCCCAGCTCACCGACATGTGGTGGTGACGTCTGGTGGCGATGTCCATCGCTGTCTTGCGCAGGCGCATCGCAGGCCTCCTCCGTCTCATCCTGCAGAGGCATCCATGGCAGGCGCGCCACGAGACTCCGCCCCCTCCAGACACAGCACTCGGCTTAAAGCTGCTGTTCGGTAGTCGATCGGCGTCTTTCTGTTGAATGTGGCAGGATGGTGATCAACTCAGCGCCCCACTCGCCTCTCACGAACCGGACCCATCGACTTCACCTGGATGCCTACAGAGACCACAACCGCAAGTACCCTGGGCTATGCATCTAGATAGTCCCAGCACTGCTGTATCAACTTTAGTCTGAAGTAGACCTGTGACTATCAATTACTGCTACCATCTACAAACTGCTACTTACTCCTGTGTGTTAGTTCCATTTGACGTGTGGGACAAACCCTAGATACTCATGCTATAATACTAACTGTCTAATTTCATTGTCAGTAATCACATGCATAATCGGGCTCAGCTGTTGCTTCCCCTCTAGGGGCATTCTGAGGTACAAACGTTTCGCTATACTAAACCTAGTATATCTTCTGCCTTCAGTATACGGGGTGTGATGTGTTGCAACTTCCTTTTCGCCTAACTCTAAAACTGGGCTTTCGAGGAGCAGTTGCTATCTGATACCCGTTCCTACACCTTCAGCTTATCCGCAGTTGCAATCCACTGGGGTATCTAACCCTTGCTAGGGTCGAGCTTTACATAGACTCAGGACTCTGAAACTCAATGGTCTCAGGACCCTGCAACGCAATAGACTCAGGACTCTGCAATGCAATAAACACAGAACCCTGCAACGCAATAAACTTAGGACTCCACAGCCAGCATCGGCCACTCTCAGCACTCACCGATCGGCAGGGGCTCCTTCCTCATCCGGCCACTCGGCTCCTCTTTTCTTTTAGTTCCGGCCATGCGTCTCCGTTCTGTGTGCCCTATAGATTTGACTGCCACCACCTGCCAATCACGCCCTCAGACAGCTACCTATGTAATGGAGGTGGTTAAGTATGATTATGACAAAATGCCATTGATTTTACACTGATTGGAGTTGGTGTGATATTCATTTCCTCTCTGTGAGAGTATACTCTATTGAATCAGGCCAGGCGGCAGATATAAGTACGAAAGCTTTGATCCGATCTAAATTTGTGAGCAGGTCCAAAACACCTACACTAGAGCTGGCGTTCTGTGAGAAATGGCTGGCTATCAACAATCCCGGCAGTCCCGTTGCCCAGTCTGCCTCTGCCTCAGCCAGTCTGCTCCCTTGCCTGCCGCTCCAGGTTAGAGGTATGGCTGCAGTGGGCCCCTTTTCCCCTGCAGTAAAGATGGCCCGGACTAAATATATTAAGAAAAAAATACTTTTACACAACTAATGTAAATAGCAAAGACACTTTTTCTTGACAAGCTTTTGTTCTGATGCATGAATATATCCAGTCAAATGTATCCAGTAAAACCTCCATTTTGTATATAACTAAAACTGCATGTGCACGGCCACAAAAATGTCAGATCAGGGTTACAATGAGAGATAAGACCAAATAACCAGGGTCCTGACTTTTAAATTCTTTATATGACCATATAAAATTCCTTGCATCTGAACAAAACATATAAGGTGTTATTTGTCTCATTAGCGTGGTTCTTATTATTTTAATACATTTTGCAACACACTGGAAAGTCCTTTACCCAAGTAGAAATATTTTCCTTTTCCATATTAAGAATTTAATGTACCATATCTTGTAACAGTTGGAGACTGGAAACTTCTTAATTAGATCCTGAAGGCCATCAATGCTGGGTATAGGCAGAAATCCTCTGAAGCCACCCACTTGCTGCTAGTCATGTGGAGAATCAATTCAGTTTTCCATTGGATAGCACAATTCCAGGCTGTGCAGTTCTCTATCAGCTATGATGACTTTATAATCTGGTAAACTGTGTATTTGGCATTGGGCATTGCTAAGTACAAATTAAATAAAAGTCAGTTTAGTGCTTGTATTACAGCTTAATATGAAAGTAACTGCTAGATCAGTTAAACAATCAAAATACGTGTTTGCAGTGTACAAATTCCACTTTTCAGATAGTGGAACAAGAATGATGGGTATTTTCTTCTTTTAGCATGTAAGATAGAACTGTATATTGAAATTACCTATGAATATTTACTATTATCCAGGGCCATCTTAACAAAATGCAGGGCCCATGGCAAACCTATATCACCTATACCTATATCATTGAGTAATATTAGTTCCTTTTGATAATCTTCAGTCTCCACTAAATAATGAAGAGAAGGTCAATGCTTCTGTACAGACTAATGATGTCTCCAGCAAAAAGACAATGAAATATGTGCTTTTTTGGGGGTCTTGCTGTCTTTTAGCCCAATGGATAACTACATTCATCTCTTTAAGTGAACCTCTGTACCCCTTAAAGTGACTCTAAACTCAGGAGTTAAATCTTAAAAATCTATTCAAGTACCTTAACTTTTAACAAAAATGTATCTTATTTGTGTATCACTCGGCTGTAGATCCTCAAATCTTCTCTGAATTCATGCTGACACTGTCCTTCCTTCTGGAGGGTGGCTACTTTCGTTCCCCATGGTCCCTGTGTGTGTTGAAAAGTAGCCACCTCTCCAAGCTTGCTCCCATGACGGACTACAATCTCAATACAAATTAGTAAGCTAAATGTGAAATAGTAGTCCATCACAGGAGTGAGCTTGGAGCGGTGGCTACTTTACAATGCACACAGGGACCATGGGTAACAAAAGTAGCCACCCTCCAGAAGGAAGACAGTGTCAGCACTAACTCAGAGATGATTTGAGGATCTACAGCTGAGTGATGCCCAAATAAGATACATTTTTGTTGTTGTTTTAAGATACTTAAATGCATTTTTAAAATTAACTTCTGAGTTTAGTGTCACTTTAAGTCTCCTAAACTGCTGGCAGACATTTATAGCAGACACTACCCTGCCGGCTACCAGGTAGAACTGCCTAGAGTTGTGTATACAAAGAACAAATCCAGTTCCCAGAGTTGCGCTTGGCTCTGTCCCGTTTTGGCTCTCATATTTTACTGTTGATCCATCCTCATTTTGGACAGCCTCAGTGACCAGGTGGTGGGGCCAAGTACAAATAAAGTTGCCATTAGTATATTGGAGAGTCATTAGCCCCATTCACACTTCAATGTCAGAGTCTCTGGTCAGTTTTCTTGCTTGTTTTTGTGCATGTCTTTTGTGCTTAAGCATTTTTGTTGTAGCCAATTCAACGCTAGTTTAAAGGGGAGAAGAAAGTTGTTAGGTGCAAAATTGTGCAAAAACTGTACGTTTTGAAGTCTATTGATCAATGATTGTAATATCAATATATCAGTGCTACATAAATAATGGATATAAAGTTCTGAAAAATATATAAATAGATCTTTCAAATGAACTATCATGAGTTTTATGTGTTTCAGCCTTTTAAATTAGCTGCGGGACCCGGAGACTTGTATATTAATAAGATTTATTCCTGCACTTGCCGTCACCAAATGGGCACATGGGTACAATTATGGTACAGAGAGTAAAGTAATGAATTCGTGATATGCACAGAAAAATAAATGGTAGAGATGAAAGTCATTAATTCCTCTGCAATTAAGATCATATAGTCTCCTGTGTATTTACATTGTATGGTGTGTAAAGTTGTACTATAAAAAAATGCACCTAATGTTAATTAGGATTATAAACCAGAAAATATTTATAAGTAAATTGAATCTCGTAGAACTTTGTACTTCTGGCTAAGATTATACCTCTGGTGAAATTTCCAAGCTGCAACATAAATATTGAAAGTTATGTTTATTATTGAATATGTTGTAACTGTTGGCATAATGTACAGTGTATTTGCCCATAGCTATACCACCAATCAGGCTGTAGTGCCATCTGCTGGAATATTAAAAGTTTGACTGGTTAGCTTAATGCTTGAATTTCAGTCTTATTATACATCTAAAGCAATTTAATGGCAAGTATAAATATCAATAAATTATTTTAAAAAATGTATATGTTAAAAAAACATTTATATTATAATGTAAACAATTCAGCTGCTCACTTAAAACACACGCTGTATTTCAATAATTTAACCTACTTTTTACCTGTTAATAAAAATTATTTAACTTTATCTTCAAAATACAATTTCCATTAGACATAAATGAATAAGGAAACCTCCCAGTTCCCTCAATCTATGTATTCTTTATTTTAACCTTATTTCAGGGTCTGGATCCACTATTTGCTGTTCTTCTTTCTCATTACAGATTTTATTAAAACATGGCACTTCACTAAAAAGATACCAGGTCATAGTGCATATTGACCTAGTAACCACATAGCAAGTGTTTTACAAGTATGTTTCCTGTGCCTCAATGAAACAGAACATGGAGCATACAAATTTCTCAGAATCTCATAACCTCTGCTATAATAAATTTGTATACATTCATCAGTCCTGCTGGAAACTGCAGTATAAAGATGTGGGAGATATCTGCACCCCAGAGTTTCTCTATAGACAGGTTTCAGAATACAGTGCAATAATAACTCTTTTTAAAAAAGGGGTGCAAGGAAGCTGACCAGCAATGGAGGGTGCCCAACAGCACAGGGCTGGTATTTTGAGAGGGGGTCCATTTGTTTTGTACACTTCAATCATCCACTTGATCTTGACGGACAAATAGGCTTCCATTAACATGTCAGGGGACCCTTTCTCATGACTTTCTTGCTGTAGAGATATCAGACTGTATGCTAGATGTGCTCTGCTGCTATAGTTAAATTAATATAAAGTTTAATTGATTCCAATCAAATCTTGAACCATCAGTTAAGCATGTCTAGCTGTGATGTCAGGATATCTTATGACGTAAACAGGGCTGTTATATAAGAGTTTGATAGCTTCTTAGAAGTGTGAGATTAACCTCTTGATTTTTACTGCAAAACAAACACATGGACAGACTAAAGAGATGTGAGTAGTAACAATTAGAACAAATAGATGCTTCACAGCTGCAGTCTCCACCTCTGATGATGACTCCACTTTTGATATCTTTCACACCTTTGCCTTTTCTTCCGAGTTGTCCACTGGCTTTTCCTTCCGCTAATATTGATTACAAACTACATAACGGATTAGGCCCCGTTCATACGGCATCCTTTAGCATCTGTTAGCACTCGTTTTTCTACAGATGTCAATGGATGCCAACAGAAGGTAACCCGAAAAATGTATGGGTGTGAATGGGACCAGTTCACATTGCTGCGTTGCAGTGCGCATGCTCTAGTTTTTTTCATCGCGACACAAAATGTCAAAAAAGGATGTTAAAGAAACGCAAGTAAAAAAAAATACATATAAGTTTGTCCACTCAGGACATGTTAATTAAAATTAATTTAAAAAAAATAAAAAATACAAAACAAGTCAACAGAAGTTTAAATTGCAAGTCAACGGACCTCAGTTGACTTACGTTTGCCTGGTCCGATCTTGGTGTGAATGGGCCCTTAAGTTACTCTCCAATATGACGAGCATAAAAAGTAAGAACTGTGACATGAGCTTTTATTATGCAACCTACAGTGAATGGAATTCTAGCTAGAGCACCAGCATCAAGAATATAGTTATGAGGAATGGGGGTCACAGAAGAACATGTGCAGTTGCACCAGCACAATCCTGTTTAATTCACGCATTTCTTTCTTACAGGGTAGGTCTTCTCTTACCCATGAAAAGGAGCGCTTTGCCCATTCACACAAGGAAATGAAGAGTCTGGCAGATGTTGTTAAAGATATCAAACCAACAGCTTTAATAGGTGATATGTTAACTCTAGTTATAGACACTTTCTTAGTTCTGTATTACATGGTCATATTTATTATAGCATTGCTTATTTTTTAGGCGTTGCAGCTATTGCTGGAGCTTTTACTGAGCAGATTTTGAAAGACATGGCTGTTTTGAATGACCAACCAATTATATTCGCCCTCAGCAATCCAACAAGTAAAGCAGAGTGCACTGCAGAACAGTGTTATGCCCTGACTGAGGTAAGAACACCTGGTCCCTATTATAGTCCTTTGCTTCAACTTTCCACTGAGCAGCAAATGGAATCTATCACTATTAGTCTAGTATTTCATTTTATAGGTCACAAAATGAACTGAATTTTACAGGAACAGTCAAAAAAAAAAACACAAAGAGCTTGCATGTGTGTCTTACAAGAGTTGTCAGATCAAATACCTCTCTCTAGGAAACACCTGCCTTGCCACAGCCAAACATTCACTTAAACAAATTTGGGTGATTTTACCTTACGTGGTGTTGCACTCTGTTGTTCATTCTCCAAGGGAATTCTGTGAGCACTGAGTAACAAGAACATCACCCACCGCTGTGTCTTCCACAGGGCATCTTCCTTTACGCAGTATGAAACATATTCTCAACATGCATACTGGTCCTTCAGTCCCTACCTTTATTTCTGATTAGAGCAAACAATATACACGATCTGTGCAGTTCCGCCTCTTCCTGCAATTATTATGCAAGGCACAAGGATAGAGCAAGTGGGTTTGCTGAAGCAGTGAGTTCATCAATAGTAGCTTGGCACAGCTACTATGAGTGGCAGTGGAGGGGAAAACCTATGTTAGCACACTGTCCTCCATAATAACTTATTGGAACTAGTTCATAAATATGTAGTTTTTCTCAGTGAGCAAAATAGAATGCATGAGAGACTATTTACAAAAGGGCGCAATTGTTATTTCACCATATTTCCATAGTCATTTTTTTCCAACAGCCTTACCTATATATAATACTGTTCTAGACTATTTCTACTCTCATTTTATTGCATAGTGACAGAGGTGACTTCTAAATAAGCCTCGTAGTCTATACACAATGCATTTCAACAACATTATTCCTATAATATTACATATGTATTTAAAATATTTATGTGTATTATTTACCTGTAAAAGTCACCCTAGTGTAGACATCAAAAGGCCCTGAATTTACTGTTGTGTGCTGCCTTCTTGGATGTGATCTCAGCAGCCCCTGCAGACTTAGAGTTGTCATCCTGGTGACACTATAGTACTCTCCATTACTCCTCCACCAGCAACTACATAAAAAGGTTGTGTAGGGAGGTGAGGGGCAGAGGAGCTAGGCTAGCACATAGAGTATTTAGACACTCGTAGAAGAGAGGAGGGCTATGACATGCAAGGATGGAGGGGGCTGTTCTAGGGAATTGACTCTTCCTGAAGAAGTCAAATCTGCTAGAAGGTTTAAAGACGTATTGCAAGTGAACAACAAATAGTTTGTAGAAAGTAAAAACTCTGCAACCAAGCAATTAACATTTTCGATTTTTCTCTCCTTTACCTGCATTTTTGATTGTTGACCGGGTATCTTTAATACAGAATTCTGGGTCCTGGTAAATTGGTCCTTGCTGCTGCAAACTCCACCATTTGCCATCCACAGAACAAAGAAATTCATCAAAATAATTTGCCTAAATACCAGGAAATGAATAATAGGGTGGAGCTGAGGCATCCAATTTATGTCAGCATTGTACAGCTCATACCAGATCATTAATACTCTCCCACATGTGTGCCCATCTGACAATCAGCAGAATCTTCCAGATTGCTAATCGTATCCTAGCAAATCAATTACTATGAAATACACAGTAACATATTCTTTCCATTTAGCTGTTTAAAAAATGATTCATAGTTAAAACTCATGTCCACCTCAACTGTAAGACTCCCCAGGTTTGCAGAAACTAAAGAAATGATTATAAATGCATGTTTTTTTCCTCTTTCTAATTTTCCACTGCAGTCCGCAATTAAGTAGCTTTGTGCACACAAATAATTTTTGCCAGTTAATAAACATGACAGTCAGAAGAACAAGTAATCTAAGCACTCCATCGTCTAATGATATTTTTCTTAAACACAGGGCCGTGGAATTTTTGCAAGTGGAAGTCCTTTTGATCCCGTCACGCTTCCAGATGGACGAACACTTTATCCTGGGCAGGGAAACAATTCCTATGTGTTCCCAGGTGTGGCCCTTGGTGTTGTTGCATGTGGCATGAGGCACATAAGTGATGATGTTTTTCTGGCCACTGCTGAGGTAAGAAGCACCAGGAGTAAGATGAGAGGTCACTGTAAACTGCAATTCAGGCCATGCATTTCAACTATATTTCATTCTAATAACATTTTACAATCATAACACATTGGATACATGCTTACCCTGCAGAGACTTCATGTGTTATTTTCCATTTTACCAGCAAGTAATTCCATTATGGTTGTGGATTTAAACTCCCTAAGCTTCAGGAACTAGGTCTGTCTGCAATTCACTATATTATCTGCAGAAAGAGGTTTACTATCACACTAGCACACATTCATGAACACATTAATATGGAATATCTACAAAAACTCTCACAGGCTTAAATATCTGTTTTTGGTTTAGTTTTAGACATTGTATGAACACAGTTTAACAGGAGTTCAGTCCATTTGAAATCAGCATGAAGCCTTTATTGTATTGCGGTCTTTATTCTATGAGGGGAATTTATCAAAACTGGAGCAGACAAAAACTGGAGCAGCTGTGCATGGCAACCCATCACTTTCTTTTTTTCATTTTCAAATCTTAAAGTGACATTAAACCCTCAGATTTTTTAACATAAACCAATACTGTAATGTGTGCCTTACTGTAATCCATGGTAGTTTCCCTTCTCTTTGCTGCTCTTCCTTTTAAATCCTCATGTCTTCTCATGCTTGGGGAGAACTTCCCTTTGCAGCTGAGTGCCTCTTCCTGTAGTGCTGGCTCAGGTTGTGAACCTTCACACAGACACCATGTAGCCATTCCAGAGACAAGGCAGTCTGCTGCAAAACAGAAGTTCTGTCCAGCATGAGAACAGCTACAGATTTAAAAGGAAGAGCAGCAAAGAGAAGGGAAACAACCATGGATTACAGTAAGGCACACATTACACTATTGTTTTATGTTACAAAATCTGAGGGTTTAATGTCACTTTAACTGAACAAACTGAAGGGAGAAACTGGTTGGTTGCCATGCACAGCTGCTCCTGTTTTTGTCTGCTCCAGTTTTGATAAATTCCCCAGTGGCTGCAGCTGATTGGCTTTTCTTTTATTTTTAGTTTCAAAAGACTTTTATTTTTCACAAATACAAAGCATTTAGTGCATGTACTCAAACATAGTGCGCATGCATGGATAACGGTTCAAGCATAGATAATGATCATAACATGAAATATGCTCATCAAACATGGCAATCTATTGCAATCACCTGAACTATGTGCAGAAAAGGTGAAGCTGATTGGGTTTTCTAACCAAACCGGGTGGTGCCAGCAGGACCAACCATTTCAGCCATTTCAGCTGGAAACTTTTTTTTTGCACGGCCCGCACAAATTTGCTTCAGATTTGCAAAAAAACATGGTAAAAAAGTATTTGGTACTACATTTTTATTGTTATGCTTTGTAACCTGTATTAGAGCTAATTATACCAACAAACCTGTATTATTAAAGCTAATCATCCCAACAGAATCCATTATGTATCACAGTCCCAATACCCATGGACCCTTTGGAGTTGATTTACTAATGGAATAAAGACTATATATTAAATAAACTTAATGTTTACAGAGCTTAGTTGATTAAATGAAGCTATGTTCACTGCAATCAACCAAAATTGTTGCCTTAAATCCCCTTTTTAATTTTCTTAATACATAAGTGGGCATATTAACTAAACACTATTTACTTTGCATGCACTTTTTAAAGTGAACAGCTTCTACTCCTTTAGTAAATAAACCAAAGTGCACCTTACTAATTCAGAAATTAGTTTTCTGTACATTTTTCATTGCTCTGTGGAATTTCAGCTAATGATATGCAGCACGTGCACATCTTGGCGTCTTTACAGCATAGATTACATTTTTTTATGGGATTATTTATACAGTTAGTTGGGAATCCAGGTAACAGTGCCAAAACTGTTTTATTAGTTCATAAAATCCTTGACATTTTTGTTCTGCTTGGTAAAACTAATAAAAACAGGGAACATAGCCTGTCATCACTGTGAAATTGTCTGCAATTAGAAGGTATTACAGCTTGAAATACCTTACATTTATCAACTGAAATCAAAGTTGCTCCCTGTTTTATTTGGCTTTAGAAAGTGAACACCTGAGTATTAGCCTGTCTTGCTGACAATAAATGAACTCTTACTTTAATCACAAAAGTGAGAGAGGTGACAAAGCATGATCTCATACAACCTCATGGCTTGTTACTAACAGTCATTCATAATCAGTTATATGATACAAGAGAGAAATGAGGAATTGAAAGGACAAAGCTACTTTCAGGTACAAGCAGGGGTAGGAAGTACATAAACTGCTCTCACATTCATGCATCTAATCCCCACTTCTGCAGCTGCTAGTAGTGATTATTAATTGTTACAAATGGATTTGCTTAGGTATATCCTAGATTCATTATATACAGTTGTAGTATTTTCTGTATCCATCCATTTAAGCACAGTTTATATATTAGATTTTAGATATATCTTCCTTGCTTGTGATATTTAAAAACAGTATTTAGAAAAACCTTTGGTTTGGAAGCATTTATGGCTGCCATTATTGACTGTTCTGAAAATGCTAGTTCCCTGCTATCATGGTGATCCAATTGGCTACAGTACTGTCTTACCACTGGCTCAGAACATGTTTGCATATTAGGGGTCCTGAATCTTTTTTGATCTGCTTCCTGATGACTTTCCCAATCTTCATGCTTGTTCCAACAATAGCAGCCTTTCGCTCAATACAGCTTTTCTTTAAGATGTAGCAACAGCGATAACCTAAATCAGCATTTCAGTCACGGCACCCAAAATCTTGAGGCTCCCCAGACTAAAATATACCCAACCCTGGCTGCACAAAGATCTTGGTGTGTCTGAAATCTCACGAGACTTAATAGGCAGAAGAGAATAAAAACAAGAAATAAATTCCATACATGAAGGCTGAGTCTATTCAAATATGGCAGCTCCAGAATACATTTTGCATAGTGTATTCAAACTGTGTATGGATCAGAGACATTGGCAGATCTGATTAGTAATTATATTTAGGGTGAATCTGTGCTTCAACTAAGCGAGGCAAAGCAACAGGTTCACATATGTCACCTCCCCCACGCGTTCAAGCAAATTAATTGGCTGTTCAGGCATTTAGAGATACATTGTGGGAGGAATGGGGAAAGAGACACATACCCTTCACCTGAAAGTATGGAGTATATCTTATCACTCTAGGTGGCTAAATGAATCAGTGGGGAAGTAAAGGAAGGGTATAGGTGGGAGGAGCTGAGGAGTTAGCACCATGTAAGCTCAGTTTAAAGCAACTTGGAGCTTAAACAAAGCATCTTCTCCTCACAGTGGAAGAACAGAACAGCAGGGAAGCTAAGGAAAGGTGAGTATAAGCAGGTAGGGGGTGAAGGGGCACACTGAAGTGAAGCTGTTGCTTTGCCCTGCATGGCCTGTGGAAATAGAAACGTGGGAGCTGACATTGTTTACAAGCTCTAGAACAGTTATCTTTACCCTGATTTCATTCACTGTGGAGTCTCAGACCACAGACCTCAGCAGGAAAAAGTAAGACAGCCGTGAAGCCTGCATCTTAAAAAACAAGTGAGCAGTGTAAACGTCCATGCTATTCTGATGGTTACCCTTTAAAGTACCTTTTGCAGCCATCTGTAAATAAATTAATCATTTTGTGGCTTCAAATTTGTAATGCATAACAAAACAATTTACAGTTTAATAATAATCAGGCAACTAAAGAGATGTGTGTTTACCTTTTTGTTTGTCAGAGCACATAGAAGTATTATTCCCTCTAAGAATGGTCATTGAAAAAGGTTGGCAGGCATGCATGGATCAGTAGAGTGCCCACAGACTCTCTTGCCCTACAGTTCTGTCATAGAGAACCAATTGGTTCAGCTAAAATTCTCTGTTCTTGGGAAAGGTGATGAACTGCACAGGCAGGATAGTCTCAACAGGTCACCAGCACACACACACACAGATGAATTCAATATCTCTTTGATATGTGTATTGAAGAATGTCACAGCATGTCATTAAAAGCTGAAGCTAGTGTTTCGGGACCTCCCAGGGACCCTTCATCAGAGCCACATAGTGACAAAGTCACTATGTGGCTCTGATGAAGGGATGCACAGCGCCATGATGAAGGGATGCAAGGCTCTGATGAAGGGATGCACGGCACCATCCGTGTGATCACCATGAGCACCACCACCATTGGAAGGTTGCAGACTGTAAGGAGTGTGGGTGGTTCTTGGAAACAATTAGAACTGCACAGGCAAGCATACCGTCGCTCACTCACTTTCCGATCATCTCCCTGCAGAGACTGACAGTCACCGCACCCCGCAGGGATTTCCCCCCTCCCCACACCGATCCTGCAGCGATGAGTGGAGGAACAGACAGGGAGGGGGTGGGCACAGCTGGTTCTACCTCTAGATTGGCAGAGGGCAGAGCCCGCTGTCACTCACGCAGCTGGGTGGATCTCGACAGCATTGTCAGGATCCGTCCTGGCTGCGGCGATCTCGGTATATAGTGAGCAATAGCTCGCTATATACTGAGCTTTTGGTCACGGGAGGACATTACAATATGTCCTCCCATGACCCTTATGAGAACTATGGGATAAAAAGGTTACCCCATAGTTCTCTTTTTAAAAAAAAGTAAAACATTTACATTATATCTAAATATCTAAAGGGTAAACTTTTTTGTTAGTTTTGGATAGGGTGTGCAATGGTTAGGTTAGGTTGTCTATCAGGTTTTTATTGCTATCTCTACTGGGGAGATTCACCCTCTCTATTTGACCTGGTGACCACTATCAATGGGGAAGAAGGGGATGGGAAAGCCAAACTTTTACATTTCTCATCAGAACAGGAAGTAAGGGGAAATCTCTGAATGGAAAAGTAGTGAACACTCTCTTAGAAGGAGATTCAGCTCACTGTGGAGAAATGTTTACTTACTTCCTGTTGTGACTCCAGAACAGAAAGTGACAGGAAAGCAATCCAAAGGGATGCATTAAAAGCAAAAACAAGAAAACCTAACCTTTCAATTCTATCCAAAACTAGAAAGAAAAAAATCTGGGCCTCAAAAATACATGAACCTTGCAAGAAGAACTCTCCCACCTTCCCCCCTTAGTTACTGATCCTGGAATGTTCCCATAAAAGTGTGCAACAGGAAATACAACACTAAAATATGTAAATTAAAATACCCTAACTGCGCTTTGTGACTATTTCCTTTTTTTATATACATTATTATTTCAATAAAACAAGTATTGATTTGAAGATATAAACTGACTTGGCCCTCTGGTAATTATTAGCAAACATCTGTTGAGCTTTTATTCAAACTGAATTACCTGTTAAAGGCTGTAAAACCTAAAATATCTGGCAGACAGTAAGAAGTTATTATAGTATGGATTGCAATAGTCATGGTAGTTACTGTATATATGCCTATGAAAATGAGGAGAAACAGATCTTGTTTTCATAAGCTTCACATTGTTTTACATGTTAACACAAAGAAAGACAAGTACTAAGCACTGCATAATGATTGTAATGAGGTTCATTTTCAGAAACAGGTTTGTGAGGTCCTACAGTTTCAATACTATGGGGGCTATTCACAAAGGAGCCGAAGAATCCAGCCGTAGCTTCGGATGATGCTTTGGCTCTCTTCAGCCGCCGGAGGCCTTTGATTCAGTCAAACCGAAGGGCTGCTGTGTGGGTTATTCACAATAGCCCGTACAGCAGTTGAAGGCAGCCGAGCAGCTCAGCCATGCCAAAGGCATTTGCTTCGGCTCGTCTGAGCCGAAGTGTCAGCCGAAGCGGGGCGAATGGCTGGCTCCGCCCAGTTGTATTGACAGATCAGCGTCCCCAAATAACCTGGGGACACTGAACTGTCATTAAACAAAATCAACTGGGCAGAGCCGGCCGTGACGTCACGGCCGGTCCACCCAGTTGTTATTCATTGGACAGGACCTGCTAGAAGACTCTAGCAGGTGCCGACCAATAGGAAACCGTTGTTACTGTTACTGTAACTGTTACTGCTAGTTCTGCCCAATTGTTTTTTTTTCTTTTTTAGAAAAACTTTCTTTTTTATTTTTACTATTGATTGACATTTTTTAAATATTTTTTCAACTTTTTTTAACACTTTTCATTGATTTTCTATTCTGCCCGATACCATGGAGGTGCTCGGCGGCATTTGGCTATTCACTCACTGCTGTTTGCCCCCTATGTGAAAAGGGGCAAATGGCAGCGAGTGAGCTGCCGGAGCTTCAGGTCAGCCGATCCAGATATTGGATTGGCTGAGTCGAAGTCCAGCACAGACTGAAGTGCAGCCAAAGGCAGCTGATGTACGGCTGAGATCAGCCGTATTGAGCAGAATGTGTTTAACTCACTTCACTTCGGCTGGTTTATTAACTCGGCTCCCTTTGGCAGCTTTGTGAATAACTCTCTATGTATGCATCATTTCTTATGGTTGCGTAAGGCTGGGTTCATACCTAGGCGTATTGAATATGTGCGTTTGTCGCGCGTTTCACGTCGCACGTTTTTACCGCGATTCGCGGTAAAAAAACGCGTGACAAACGCCCGTTTCCGAGGGCTACTTGGCTGTATCCCAATGGAAACGCGAGACCAAAACGCCCCAAAGAAGTACATGTACTTCTTTGGGCGTAGGCCGTTTTGTATCGCGTTCGGACGGGCGGAAATACGGCAAGGTGTGAACCAGACCCATTGAATACAATGGGATTTAGATGTTTGAGCGTTTTGTAGAGCGTTAGTCGAGCGTTGAACGCGCTACAAAACGTTCAGGTGTGAACCAGGCCTTACTGTGTGCACTAGTTGTTCCTTTGTCTCCATTTGCATTTAGAGCTTTTTTTCATATATTGTTTTTATTTATTTATAGATCATAGCTGATCAAGTTTCAGATGAACATTTGAAAGAAGGACGTTTGTATCCACCTTTGCAAACAATAAAGGAAGTCTCAGTTAAGATAGCTGTCAAGGTAAGCTGCATTATTACTAATTATTATGTAGATATTATAAGGGTTTAATAAATATTAAACTGGTTATTGAAATGCTGATATATTATAAACCACAGGTTGTTGTTTGAGAAGTATATCATGTACACCTCTAAAATATCACTAGGGAAAACTGTACCAAGGTTATTTTGGTGCTCTCCTTGTCAGTTATACATGGAAGCAGACAAGAGTTGGAAATCAAGGTACGAGGCTCTGTACCTAATCGGAAGATGCTGTCATTTTAATGTCCACTTTACAATTATTCACTGCATATCAAAGCTATAAGAATGTATCTCTGGCATTGTGAAGTGAATTGGCACACAAGGAAATAGGTGCCACGTCAAACACCCTTTGTGCTTAGAATATACTATACCACCATCTATTGCAAAAATATTGTGGTACAAATGTACAGTAATATATTTCTTAAGGGGTTTAGATTGTTTGTACTCATCCACTATAATCATCACTATAAAATTTTACCCAATCAAGATCTTGCATCATTGGGATATGCCTGCCTTCTTAAAATAAAAAAAAAGCTTCCAATCTGCAAAATATGTGTCTTGCAACATGAAATGATCAGTATCTACAGAGTATAGGGCTATTTAAACATGCAGGCTGCATATCAAAGGGCTCAGACCTTCCCTCTAAATAATATAAAGCCACTCTTCATGTACATAAGGATTTTGAAAAGAACTTCAAGTAGAGAATGGAATACTTCTGATAAGTTGGCATGGGAGTTGGCATGAGAGTGCCCTATAAATACTGGGGTTTTTGTGTCACCATACCCATGTTAATGCAGCTGTGTACCTGCATTCACTTATGAGGATATAAAGAAAACGAAATCATAAAACATCCATTTAAAATTATTGAAAATCTAGACAACATACTATGATTGCAGGACCAGTAGGATTTCGTGAAATGAAACCCCATCTAATTTTTACATGACATAGCTGTAAATAAACCCCTTAACATATGTTCCAGAACACTGGATCATTTTTAAATAAACCATTTGATAAATGTACCAGTACCGCTGTTGGCTGTTTTCCCAGTGTCTGTACGACTGATTAATCCATGGCAAATATCATAGATCATTCTTGGATATGACAGATTTTCTGTTAAGGATTATTATTATTATGTCTCCTTACAGATTGTAGAGAATGCGTACAAACATAACACAGCGTCTGTCTTTCCGGAACCTTCAGATAAGGAGGCATTTGTCCGATCTCATATGTACAGTACTGAGTATGACCAGTTTGTGGAGGATTCCTACTCCTGGCCAGATGAAGCTATGAAAGTTCAGACGGTCACACTGTAAACTCATCAGTAGCACAATGGTGGAAGGAGATCCTTATAATACTTTTAAAAGCTTACTTGTGTGAAAACATTTTGTATTGATTTTTACATTGAAAATTAATTATGTAAATCACCCTTTAAATAAAAATATAGTGCAGTGATTACAATTGTATTATCATTTGTTATTAATTTTTTTCCACCATAATTTTTTAATAGCAAAACTATTTTTGACATTCATTATACTTAATTTAACCAACACAAAAACAGGTAATGACAAACTAGGAAACAATTGTGCTTGCCTTCCCGTACTTCCCCTGCTTCATTTATCTGTGCAAAGTACAGTCACTGATGAGGTCATTTTAAACATCAGGGTATTGTAGGGCCAATGAAAGGTACATTTATCAATAAGGGAATATTATGAGGTCATTTGCAACATCAAAAAAATGTGAGTCCAGTGAAAAATGAATTTCATCATAAGGGAATTTGATGAGGTCATTTTAAACATTAGGATATTGTGGGACCAGTGAAAGGTGAAATTCATTATTATAGATTATTGAATTAGTCAAGTAGACAATTACGGAGGAGATATTTGTATATTATAAAGAAAAGGTAGGTGCACACCAATCATAACCTACAGTATGTTAGAAATTAAAGGGGAGTTCACTTTTTGGACCACCTTTCCACATTCACCCATATTCAGTAATATAGAGTTCCACATATACTTCTGAAAAGCTACTTTTGGTCAGAAGGCAGCCAGGGTCAGAAGGCAGTTACATGCGGTCCTAAGGCATTCATGACTTTCATAACAAGAAAGTACACACACACTGTACATAGCAGCAAACCTAATGATCATCTACAATTACATCTTTAATGACATAAACTGTCCAGCGTCCAGTGGCGTAACAATCGCCATAGCAACCCAGGCGGCCGCTATGGGGCCCGGGCACGGGGGCGCCCGGCCAGGGCCGCCTGGGTCGCTATGGCATGTGGGGGTGCTGGCTGTCACAGACACAGCTCAGCAGCGGCCACAGCGCATTTCTCCTCATAGCCGCTGCAGAGCTGTGTTAGTGACAGCCAGCCGCTGCGGCAGATGAGGGCGGTGTACGGAATGGAGGAGGCGGTGCCCGCCTCCTCTTACATCACTGACCAGCGACCTAAAAGCAGGTGGGGCCAGGAATGTAAGATAGGCGGGGCCCGTCTATAGCAGAGGAGGCGGGCCCGGGAACAGAACAGGAGTCGGGGCCCGGGGACGGAACAGGAATCGGAGCCCAGCGACCACAGAGGTGCTGACAGGTAAGAGATCTCAGATCCTGCAGAGCCCACTATAGAGAGTCTATGGTGGGCTCTGCAGGGTCACTCTCCACTGGGGCTCCGCAAGTGGCATAACTAGCAATCACAGGGGCCCATACAAAATTTTGCTATGGGGCCCTGTGATTTCTAGTTAAGCCCCTGCCAGCGTCCCACCAAGTTCACTGACATCACTGGTTTCCAGGAGCTCAGTGGGACACCAAGGCCAGTCCCGCTCAGCTCCAGGCAACCAGTGATGTCAGTGAGCTGGGCAGAAAGCCGCACAGAGTGTCACAGGTTGCTAAGAGCTCTTGGCAACCTTGGACACTGTGGCCGCCCCCAATGAGATACTTCCTGAGGCAATCACCTTAGGCTAAAACAGCAACACGTTTCCAGGCACAATGACCAGCCAGCATGCAAAAAAACCTGTCTAACCACTAAGGTTAAAAGCAAAGGTTTAGATACACGTCTTTTGCAGAAAAAGTGAAAAACGCACAGCCGCGCCAAGGCACCTCTTATAGTGCGGTCCTAACTCTAAACTATGAGAGTCTCCATCTTGGAGCACATGGGTCAGAAGATTAAATTGGGTGCAGGTTTGTCAGGAGGAAGCCCAACCTCCCTTAAAGGCACAGGTACGCACAAGGGACCCCGCACATCACAACGGCAGCTGAGACCCCCCCATGCGTAACTGCACCTTAGGCTGCCCCATTATAGGGTTGGCCTGATCTGCTGACAGTGGCTCCTTCGTTTAAGGGCTGAGTGATTCATGTAACCACTTGTTAAGGTGCCCATGCACTGCTCGATTCTCGTACGAGAATCGCGGGAAATCCCGCGATCGTACAGTAATCGAGCAGTGTGAACGAAGACGTGCGACCGTTTCTACTGTACGGTCGCACGTCTTTTGTCTAAGGAGCACGCTAGAAAACCAGCCGAAAATCGTACGATTTTCGGGTGGTTAGAACGGTGCTCGGGAGACAAATGCCGAACGGGCCGGTGTGCGCACGCGCACACTGCCCGTTCAGCATTGCGGTCATCGGAAGCCTGCCCCTCAGGGGGGCGGGCTTGCGATGATCGAGAGTACGATCTGCCTGTCCAAGATGGGCAGATCATACGTTTTTTTAAGTACCTTACAACCATCGCAAGACTAAGGTCTTGCGATGGTTGTAAAGTGTATGGCCACCTTTATAGAGATCATCAATTGACACATTGCAACTATTTTCCTATACTGTAATTGGTTGCAGCTGTTACATATAGAGAACTGGCTCTCCATGTCAATCCATTCCTATTTAACCTCTGGTTAATTCTAATTAGCCCTTATTTCCTCCCTAAGGCCAGTTAAGATGTTGGATTTACTTTGCTGGGCTACAGAATGTGATGGCAGATTTGTAAGTACAAAGCTATTGTTGTTGAGAGCTGGACATATTGTCCAGGTCAGAAAGGCACTTGAACTATGTAGTAATTGTGGACAGGATTACATTTTATATTTTGTGTTTGATGCATGAAACCCTGCCTATCTTTATTTGAGTCTGGAAACCCAATAAAGCTGGTTGCTACCAGTTTAAAACCTAAACTACTAATTGGACTCTCACTACTTTTACAAACTCTTCTGTTGAAGTTGTTCACACTTTAAAGCTAAACTCCAGCCTTACTCTTTTTTTACACATGCTCCTCTCCTGTACTGAGTTTGCTCCCTCTCATTGCACTCTCACGGTGTGCTTTAGAAGCTTCAACAAATTAAAAAGAGCCTACCTCATATTCTGGCTGGAGGACATTCAGTATCCTCCAGCACTTTTCTCCCAAGCATGACTGTCCCTTGCCCATTCCTTTCATTCATTGAATTGCAGTTCTTTCAATTATAAAGGCTCTGCATCACCTGTGGGCCATACCTAGGCAGTTTGCATACAAATTTAGTGTGCTTAGGAACGCTGATTGCTTCAGACTAATACCCTTCCATATAGGTGCTTGGGTATTTGCATAACTCCTCCCAAGGGACAGTCCACTGCTAGCATCAGAATACTGTGGCAGGGTGCTGTGATGTTTTCAGGAAGCACCCTGCTGGCCCTCTCACCAGCCATGACCTGCCTGACTTGCACAGTGAAGCACCGAGACCCAGTGATGCCATTATTCACTATATATTAGTTGTTTTCAACATGCACATCAGCGTGGTAAGATTTCAACATGTTTTGCATTTAGCTTCTTTAGGGTCATAGGTATTTTCCAAAATCACACAGATACAGAACCTGTTGGGTCTCCTATATCTCTCCCCCTTCAACTTGTCCCACTAGGAGAGGCTCTGACTTGGATCTGTGGCAGCCACCTTATGTACACATCTAAATTTGGAAATCACTTCTGTTCCCATAGAAGCTATGTGTGAATCCTGTTGAAGTCGTGCCACACTGATATCCATGTTGAAATCAACAAACATATATTGAACCATGGAATGGCTATTCACATGAATGAAATAACTGTCAGGGCTCAAAATTTCAAGTCCTGAGCTACTAGCCAGGCCTTAAGAGTTACTAGCCACCAGTTGCCCCACCTAACCCTTACCCTGGCCCGACCTTAACTCCACCCCTAAACACACACCCTTAAAAAATCTTGTGATAATTCTTACCTTATGATAGTTGCCGCTTGTAAACGGCAGATTAGGGATTCCTGCTGCAGGAAAACGCAAGTTCCTGACATAGGAATCTATAATCACACCTGAAATATACTGTAGGTGTGAATGGGGCCTAATATACACATACACTAAAGGTGCCCATACACCTGCCGATTATCGTACGATAGTTGTGGGTGATCCCGCGATCGTACGATAATCGGCAGGTGTATGGGCAGCGTGCGACCGCTTCTACTGTAGGGTAAAGCAGAGACACCGGCACTCCAAATTTGCAAAATACGTCTATTTATTGACGTGCATTGTGGTAAAAAACAACGAACGTTTCGGGGTCACAAAGGATCCCCTTCATCAGTTAAAACATACAGTGTAAGTGCACATAAACACAGCTGATATATAGCCCCAACCCTAGTCAGAATGGCCAATCATCAACCTCCACATTGACCCAATGACATCATGTTCCCACCAATTTTGATAGCATGAAAGTGACAGATTATAAAACACAATAAATCACAATATATGTGATATAACGTGCATACATTCGTCTGGAAAGAAAGATACTTAATATATGTTTGCCTAAAAGGAAAACTAGCGATATACCCTAGCATCAATCTTCCATACATAATGGATCGCATGGAGCACAGATTGGGTACGATTTTTGGCGGGTTGGTGGCGTGGTCGGAAGACGAATGGCGCACTGGCCGGTGTGCGCAAGTGCACACTGCCCACTCAGCACCGCAATCATCAGAAGCCCGCCTGTCGATCTGCCTGTCCAAGATGGGCAGATCGTACAAGATTTTAATGACCTTACAACCATTGCACAATGAAAGTCGTGCGATGGTTGTAAGGTGTATGGCCAGCTTAAAACACAATAATACACTTCTCAACGTTACACCACCACCACCACCACCAATTTTAATAATACACCAAAAATAATACACCCCCCCCGTTATAAGCCCCCCCCCACATCAGGGAGGAGGCTGTGAGCAGGATCGATCCCAGGTTATCTGGGTGTGATTAGTGAGGTCTGAAGCAGATCTCACTAATCCGACACAGATGCAGACCGTGGAGCTGCTCCTGCAAGTCAGGTACGCAGTCTGCGACCATGTGCCTGACATGTCAGCTGTCGGCCGGGTCACATAGTACCGCCTCGCGGGCCGGAGTTGGCCTGCGGACCGTTACTTGGAGACCCAAATTTCCACTCGCTCTCACTTTATTTTTACTCGCCAAATGCGAGCGGAAATTTTGAGCCCTGAAATAACATATATATGGATTGCACCTTGTATAATGTGCGGCAAGCAGAGGAGTTTTTTGTAACACAGTAGATTTGATACTGTACTGTTTCAGGTACCAATTTTATACTCAAAGTCAATTTAGACGTTCACATTTTAACTATGTAAATTTGGTACAATGTTGGCACCTGAAAAGTCCCATATAAAGCTTATACATCGACATGAGCCTTGTAGTGGTTTGATCACCAATAAATCCAACTGTAGTACAAACTCAATTTTACATTGAGGAACAGTATTCTGAAATTGTTTGGCAATTTTTAGATGCAGCTTTTGATATTTGTGAACCTCTGCCCATCTTTATTTCTACGATGCTCTTTTTATACCCAATTATGTTACTAACCTCTTGCCAATTAACCTAATTAGTTGTAACATGTTCTTCCAGCTCTTCCTTGTTGGTACCACTTACTTTGCCAGATTTTTGTTCCCCTGTCCCATTTTTTTTTGAGATGTGTTGCTGTAATCAATTTCAAAATTACCTTTTTTTTTTCTTAAAATGGTCCATTTTCTCTGTTTAACCCCTTCGTGACGGGAGACGTACAGTGTACGTCTTGTCACTTTGTGCCTATATGACTGGCCACGTACACTGTACGTGACGAGTTATATCAGGCTTTGTAATGCCGGTATTTGCTGTTTTTCTTCTAGTTTTTTTCCTAATTTTTTTATTTTATTCAAACTAAGTGAGGGGTTAGGTACACATATGTGATATAATTATATAGCCCTATCTGTCCTCTAAAAAACAATATATAATATGTGTGGGTACATTTAGTAAGAAAGTATATTACTGCTGTGGAAGAATCACACAGCAAAAATGTAAAAAATGTGTCAGTCATTTATGAACAGAACCTGAAAACTAGCTCAGTCATGAAGGGGTTAAACATTTGATATGTTTCTATTTTCTATTGAATAAAATATGGGTTTAAGAGATTTGCAAATCGTTGCATTCTGTTTTATGGAGATTTTACACAGCGCTCCAACTTTTCTGGAATTGGGGTTATATAAGTAAAATAAGATATGTAATGAGAACAGATGTTATTTAAAACTGTAATTAGCATGTCGATAAAGGGGGAGGGAGGGACCAGGGAAGGCAAAATATAAGCAGAAATGGAATTATAGGGAATGGCTGCAATTAAAATAGAGTTTGCACAATTTGTTTGGCGGTATGGTGGTGTTAGAAAGGGATGCACCTAATTCATGAAAGCCTTGGAACAGTTCTATTGCTAGTTCCAAAGCAAGCAAAACATTTCGGTAGTTCTTAACTTGAACAGTTTTACATTGTGTCCCAATGACAGTGACAAATTTCTAAAGAAATACTGCAATATAATAATTAGGGAAAAGGGAGGTAAGTACCTCTTCCATGTTGGATTGAATTGCCCATTTAAGTGTTGCATTGCATCTTTGAGACAATTCTGAAAATGTTTTTCCTATAAGATTGCCACAGATTCATACTGTATACACCTTACCGGAACACACATAATTCTGTGTGTTTGGACATGTGGCAATTACATTAACAACATAAATGGCTATATTCAGCAATTTCATTAAAATCCAGCAGTGACACTCATATTCACATCTGTTTAACAGGCTTTTTGGGTTGTATCATAGAGTTCCACCCCAATAAAAAAAAACATTTTCTGTAAAAATTTTTGTGCTTTCTAAATGCAGGGTGTGCTCTGCATTCCAAACACTGAAGAGAAAGCAATACACTTAATTTATATTGTGCAGCCCACCCATCACGATATCCGTTGGTGGATGAATGCAAGATTAGATAATATGTAAGCATATATTAGATATTCATCTTATTTTTAAGAAAAAATGAACACTAGTCATCATCATTAGGTTCTCCACATCCGGTTGGACACACACACAAATAACACATACAATAATTACATTTTCCAGATCTATACACAGATTACAGATAATTATTTGAAATGTTATTCCCACAACCTTAAACCTCTAAACTAAATATATTTTAATAATTGTTCAGTATTATAATTTAGAGATTAATATATATTTATTCATTTATTTTAACCAAAATCAGTTGCAGTATCCAGGCTGTGTGACCTCATGAGTACCATTTTCAAGGGTTAAAAGGGTATGCAAAAAAGTAAACCGTGGGTGGAATATAAAAACCGAAATCAACTCAAGTAAAATAAAAACAACATGTCAAATCATTTCCAACCTTTTCATTTATTTAAAGCAAATGTTTGCATTGACCTTGCAGGGGATGTTTTCTTTAATTCCCCTTTCCGCACATAGCATACGCACCTTTCATTAACTCCCCTGCCACTTTGTTCAGCCACTGGGAAAAAATAAAATGCCTAGTATTACCTGTGCATGGAAGAGTATGTGTGTCACTCTCTTTCCTCTCATGTGACTGTGCTGAGGCTTGGCCTAACACTGTCACAGGCTCTGTATAAGCTCCAACTAAACTGCACATAGCTTTCACAGGCCTTCCTTTTCCTGCTCCTGTGTCAGGGATACCGGCACAGGTGACCCCACACCTGCGCAGGTACCCTTACAGGCAGACCAAACACATGTGACCACACGGACCAGGCAAGTATGGTATATATAAATATTTTCATAAACCTAGCAAACTAACAGAAACAATCCACAACAGGCATAAACCTATGTGACCCCCAGACACCTAGAACATACAATGGGTGTAACAACACAGGAAACAGGAGAGAGGGTACAAGATAGCATACAGGTATCAGGGTTCAGAACAGAGGACTCAGGCAACAGGGGAAGGCAACGGAATCCTGAGCCAAGGTCCACTGCAGGGAGAGTTTAACCACTTGCCGTCCGCCCGTTAAAAAACGGACGGACGGCACTGCAGCATTGGCGGGTTGCCGTCTCCAGACGGCATTTTTTTTCTGCTCGCGCGTGCCCCCTAGCGGGCACGCACGGGCAGAAAAGACCCGACCAATGCAAACACCCGTTACTGGGTGTTTCACATATAGACGATCAGCGGCTCCATAGCCCGCCGATCCTCTATATGTGCTCGTTTTTTCACGCTGCGATGAAGATCTCATATAAAAAAAGTGAAAAAACCCCCCCAAAATGTTTAACTTCTATAAACGTAAATACGCAACGACAATTGCGCTACACATGTTACATATCGCCGCGAACGTCGCAGTGAGAGCAATCATTTTAGGGCCATCATTCACTGATAACACTAAACTGATGAGCGGTAACATCTTTTAAAGCGTCGCCTATGGGCAATTTTGGGTATTATCGTTTTTTGAGGTTTCGCGCGCGCACGCAATTTTAAGGCTTGACATGTTTGGTGTCTTTTTACCCGACGTGACCCTGTCTTTTATATTTTACCAAAAAATTGGGTAATAATAAATGTTTTATCATTTAATATAGGGGAAACAGTTTTTTTTTTTTTTTTTTTTTTTTGGTAATTTTTCCTTAATATAGTAAAAAATAAAAACCCCAGTGGTGAATAAATACCACCAAAAGAAAGCTCTATCTGTCCCCAAAAAAGGGTATAAAATTCATTTGAGTACAGCGTTGCATGACGGAATAAATGTCAGTCAAAGTACCGCAGCGCTGAATACTGAAAAATGGCCTGGATGGGAAGGGGGTTTAACACCGCGGATGTCAACTGGTTAAGTACCCTCCCAGGAGCAATAGCTAATGGACTGATTCCTGGCAGCTGGGAGACACCCGCAGGTGAGCACTGGAGCTGTAGGTACCTGCAATACCCAGTGGTGGTCTGGTACCCAGCAGCCCCTGGCTGCCTGGAGAATACTGCAGGTGAGCCCAGGAACTGCAGGGCTCAGCTCCAACGCCACCTGGAGGCGCTCTGGATCCTAACATCCTGACAAGAAAACTTAGTGGCAGAGCAAAGAAAATGTGTATGATCTGTTGGAAAGGAGGTAATAAAATGAACCTGTAACTTTTTCCTGGGCAAAGCATAAGTTCACAGGGGTGTGGAATTCGTATCGCCCCACGCCCGGGACATGTAGTATTTCCAGGGCAAATTTAAAAAATGAAAACCAGCCCCGCTGCCCCCATCTGCATGCGAATAAACGTGCAGTGTTTTCAACTGCGATCGTGTGCAACCGCACGGGCAGGGCGGTATTGCAGCATGAAAACACCGCAATCTGCCTGGCATGACTGGGGTGCCATTGGAAAATAATGGCACTGCCAGCGCGATCGGTGGTGGTGTGCGATCCGTGATTGCCTGGTCATCGTGCAAGAAACCGAGCTGATGGCTGGGTTGTCACGGAATCGCACACCACCGCCGATCGTACTGTCAGTGCCAATATTTTCTAATGGCACCCCAGTCGTGCCAGGCAGATTGCGCGTTTTCCTGCTGCAATACCGCCCGGGCGATCCCACATGATCACGGTTGAAAACACTGCGCGGTGCATGTCGTGAAAATAGGTACATCTACCTTTTTTTCAGCGATTGCCATGCAGATGTAACCCCACCCACCCTAAAGGGTATATTCACTTTCCCAAGTAATTTGGGAAAATTGAATTACACACACAAATCTCCCTCCTACTATATTTACCTTTACTATCTGTACCTGTTCCATGTATTCTGAATTTCTCTCGCAAATTGCAAGCACTCGTTGGTCAACGCGGTCACCTGACGGCACTGACCAATGAGAAGCGCTTCTTAGCACTGCTAAATACAGTTTTGGTTAAAATTATTTTTTTTGTATCAGGACAAGTAGATTGTCATGAGGGACAAGTAGATTCGGCCCCCGCTTTAGTCCTTGGACAAGTAGTTTTTTCCCAAATTTCCACACCCGAGTTCACTTTAAAGAAGGATTCTGGTGGAAGAGCAAACCAGTCTATTGTTTTCACTCTTAGCTCATTTCCTGTAAATGGTGGAGCAGCGTATTTGTAGTACCTATTTCCCTTTCTACAGCTGCAAAATGCTGACTGATAGTACACAGAATGGAATAGGGGAAGCACTTGTTGCACCATGGGAGCAAAGCGTTGATCCCAGGCTCACACCTGCTCAGCAATATCATAGTAAGGTAGGCTTTCTTAAATTTTTACCCTGACAGAACCCTTCTAATAACTTTCAGGTCACAGGGAATCCCTAAACATGATTATAGCTTCAGCTCTTGGTACATTAGTATGAGAAGTAAATTGTAGAAAGTTTAAAATAAAAAAATACAAAAGAAAACACAACAAACTGTGATGCATTGTGTGTTCAGATACCTTTCTATCAGAACCATTAACTTTTTCGGCAATTTAAACTACAGCAGTTCTTCTGTTGGCATGGACTACACAGGCCAGCTGTTGCTCCCAACGTACATCAAGGAACCTTGGCCACCCATGCCACTGTTGCTGGTTTTCCTTCCCTTGGTAGGTCCTGACCACTGTAGACTGGGAACATCCAGCAAGAGCTGCAGTTTTGGAGTTGCTCTGATCCAGTCTTCTAGCCATCACAATTTGGCCTTTGTCAAAGTTGCTCAAACTCTTACACTTGCCCATTTTTTTTTTTTACTTTCAACACATCAACTTGAGGGACAAAATGCTCACTTGCTGCCTAATATATCCCACCCACTTCTAGGTGCCATTCTAGCGAGATAATCTTACTGTAGAAAAATAAAGTACTATGGCCTCCCAATAAAAAAAATGTCAGCACTTGATTGTAAGTTGATCTGCAGTTACAGTTTTCGTAGCTCCCCAGTTCACCTCATGCAGCTTTCAATGATGGGGTGGCAATGATTCTGCACTGCTCCTGGATTTTTAGCAGCGTTGCCATTCTCATGTAAGCTCAGCTGTCCCTGCTTGCAGTATAGTGGGATGAGACGATGTTGCTGGGGGTATGCCTATCAGCATTGTCACTGCTGATTTACAAGCCTTTGACTTGCCACACCTAGTCCTGCCCCCCAATTTCTTGATTGACAGCACCATCTGTGTTGCTGAAACTCTCCAACTGTAGGCTGCAGTGTCTGGGAAGCATGTGAGACACAAATAAAGGAGGGTTTAGATCTTTCATGTAAGGTAAAGGAAGTATTTTTGTTTACTTTATGATGCATGTGCCTCACATACAGGTGAAACTCGAATAATTAGAATATCGTGCAAAGTTCATTTATTTCACTAATGCAACTTAAAAGGTGAAACTAATATATGAGATAGACTCATTACATGCAAAGCAAGATAATTCAAGCCGTGATTTGTCATAATTGCGATGATTATGGCTTACAGCTCATGAAACCTCAAGAACCCCAAATCCACAACCTCAAAAAAGTAGATTATTACATGCAATCAATAAAACAAGGATTGTACATAGAACAATATCGGACCTCTGAAAAGTACAAGCATGCATATGTACTCAGTACTTGGTTTGGGCCCCTTTTGCAGCACTTACTGCAATTACTTTTGCACGATATTCTAATTATTTGAGTTTCACCTGTAGTACCTGGATTTGGGGGCCTTCTTAGACATACAGGAGCCTTTAAATGTACTTTAAGGAGTCAGAATCTCCACAAGACTTTTAAATCACACATTGGTTCTACATTGTTTTAATGCATGAAACAATGTAAAATATTCAGAGTTAACATAAATGTGAAACACCACATACTAAGTAAACTGGAATGCTGTAGAATCTGATTATTTACTATGAAATTGATCCATCATCCAGAAGGACCATCAAAAGAAATTGAATACATGTTTATCAAGTCATTACAGGCAAAGTGAAAGGGTAATAAAAATCCCATCTCACAAAAAAATTTTTGTATAGTTGTGCCGTTGGCCCTTCATAATTGCCACATTTCACAGAACACTGCAGCAGAGACCTGGCAAGCGACAATGTGTCAATTAGGACCTCAGCTATATTGTTACATCCTCTGTTGGTCAGAGCAGACGTTCGGTGCTTCCAACTCACTGTAATTACTGAGTTGTAATGCCAAGTGTTGCTGAACCTATCATTTCTGCTAAATGTTCAATCTGCTGAGTATAATGGTGTACAACATGTGACAGCTGCACTCTCTCGTGTGTATCTTACCTTAGGCTGCAAGCACATTTAGATATATTAAACATGACAAGTTTGGCCATGGTGCCTAATTGTGACAACAACAGACGGTCTCTTTACCGAATGGCAAGACTCTGGTGGACTGAAGAAGTTAAATAGATTTTTGGAACTGTCAGAACCACAGCAGCCAACAATAATGATGGCGTAGTTAAAAAATGTTTATGTTACATAAAGTACATTAATCATGGTAAGGGAATATTTTGCTATAACAGACACTTGATTTTGTAGACGTGAAGTGTTACATGTTAGAAAAGTATGCTGAGGGTTCCCAAAAAGTCATTTATTTTAAACAAATATAAATAAGCCAAAATATGTCTTAAAATAATATGCAACAAATACAAAAGCAGCATAGAAGGCTTAGACTGGTGACTTTGAAGAATGTGTTTAGCAAATGTGGGCTGTTTTCACTGATTGTTGGATTAACTAACACATTAAAAAATGTGAAAATATTGAGAATGGCTTTTCGAAGAAAAAACAAAAAAGTGTTCATTGAAGCCCAGAACTTTATCTGTTACACTGACTGGCGTTCAGAAGAGACCTACCACTAAGCTCATTTTGAAATGTCAAAATGAGATGAAGGGAAACTTGGGTTACAACCAACTCATGAGAGAGCACACTCCAAAAAGCAACAAGATCAGCATCTTCATAAATAGGTGTAAGTATGGGAAACAAGTTCATAAAACTGTGGGCATCTGCTGATTTTAAATGAGATTTCTTTAACAAACATGTTCATTCATTGTTTTATTTACGTGTCTTATTGAATGCAATATCTTTTGAACTTTAAATAATGTTTTCCTCTCTAAAATTACCTGGAAAACAAGACTGTGGAATATTGGCGGAATATTGGCGATACTCACAGTTACAGCATTTTCTTGTATCTCTTCCAAAACCTTTACGATCTTTAAGGGACCTTAGTCCTATTGAAGCTATGTTTATCTGACCTAGTGGGCCTACCATGTGTATCTCCCGCTTTTACAAAATTTTGCTGGAACTTGGGAGAAATGAGTTTCCTGACTTTTTGACTAGATGGCAGAGGGACTAGGGTGGCCCGCTAGCTGAACAAAAAAAGTAATGTATTGGCTTTAACACATTCACTCTTCAGTGGCATGCTCTACGGAGGAGATGAACTATAAATTGCTCACTTGTTGGTATCTTTCCCTGTCCAGAATGCATAAGATGTATGGAGATCTCTCCCCCTTGTGCAGGACAAATGGGTACACTGGCGCATATATGGTGGAAATGCCCCATTATACAGGGATATTGGGGTCAGGTAAGGACTTATGTTGAAAAAATTATAGGTTCTTCCATAGAGGATGACACGTGGTGTTTCATTGCACTGCAGAATCCACATCTATATATAAATGTTCATTGACTCCTCATCTACTTAATGCTGCAAAAGCTTTCATACCATGGTATTGGAAGAAGGTTTCCATCCCCCCTTTACACCAGTGGTTTGAAAAAAAAATCTACAGTATCTGTAACATGGAGGAGATGTTTTTTTCATCTAAAGGTCAATACGGACAATGCTATAAAATATGGGCATGTTGGTTGGAATTTAAGACGCATGTCGATTATGCTTTTGGTGATGGCATCAGTGATTGTATAATTGTGAAAATCATTCATGGTACTTATAACCAAACTATATAATCTAGTTTTTATTGAATTTTAAAATTGATATTAAAAAGGAAGTCCTTGAACTCCAATCAAGTGACTTTGCCTAGGCTGAGATGATGTCATCATTCTGCTACAGGGAGGAGGAGGCATTTCTTCCATGAACCTTCCACCCCACCCTTCCATCCAAGTGATCAGACTGCAACATTGTAGCTAGTTGGTTATTTTATAACAAGTGTTCAGTTTTACTCCATTGTCGTAACATGCACTTCCCATTTTGCAGAGATCTAAGTTTCCGATGGAGGGAGGTGGAGGAAAGCGCATAAACTCTGAGCTAAGCAGCTAGGACAGATCAAGAAAGAGCTCATAAGAGTTCCCAGGGTCTTCCTACTATCCCCTATAAATGCATCTCATCATCTCCATGAATTGGTGTAGAGATCTGGAAAACATGACTTGTTTAGTAGTACCCACATTGTAATACTGCTGAGAAATGTCTTAGTGTTCAGTTTTGCTCCTGTGTTGTTAAATAAAAAAAAAATACAATAATTTAGGTAATAACCAAACTTTTATTTTGGCAACAACCATAAACCAGATTTTGGTCAGTCAAGATTTCCCCTCAATGCCAAACAGTATTTGAAAGATGTGCTCGCTTTGATGCTGTTTAAGATAATCAAAAAACTGCCCAAGGTCCATGTGGTAATCATTCCTGAGTCCATAGTCTCCATGAGCCGCAAATATCAGTTCTTCAAAGGAAGTAAACAGGCGCAGATTATCCATGGCACCGGTCACTTCCATGGTCTCAGCATGTTTGCAGGAGATATGTTTCCAGTTAGGATAGCGGATGTCACGCCAGAATTCCTCACATTGGTCCTTCTCCCCTTCTACACATATAATGCCTGGCTTTCCCGTCAAGCAGAAACCGGTCAGATTCAGGTGCTTGGCACAGTCCAAGATCTTCTTCTTTAATTCCTGGCGATATATATGGTGGCTGTAAATCCACATTCGATGGAAAGTTCTAACTCTTTTAAGGTTTGGTTCAGGGTCAGTACCATTTTTGGTGCTCTGTATGTAAGAGGAGAGGTTGTCTTTCAGCCACTGTACAGCGTTCATGATGCATAGATCCCCGCGCTCCAATGAACCGATGAAGGATGACAGGCATCTGTTTAGATCATTATGCTGCTGCTTTTCCAAAAAATCAGATCGGACAAACAACTGTGGCTCCTTTGTAGGGTAACTGTGAGGAAGTGACACGTGCATTTCTGCCTTCACCTAAAGGGTAAAAAACTGGTTATTATATCCTTTATAGTGACACACAGAGATCAGGCAGAAATATGAAACAGACAGTGAGGCTGAGTTACTTAAGAAAATGAGAATGTTTACACAATACACACTAAATTGTGTACATATTCACTTCAACTATCCACTCATATGCAGATGAAATAAGGTTTCTTGCACATGATTGGATAACTGAAATGAATATTTACACAAAATGTATTGTGTGAACATTCTCAGTTTGTTCAGTAAAACACCCTCAGCGTTTTTTTCTTCAAAATGCTATGCATTTACCAGTTTTAACTCTACTCAAAAACTATTTTTCCCACCCTTCCCTTTCACCCACCTCCAACCCATCCTTATAGGCTTTTGTTTCCCCTAATCTTGTAAAGTCAGATACTTTACAACAGTGGTGGTGAGATCCCTCACCACCACTATGTGTGGCTAGAGGGACCATGAGTCAGCAGTGCGATACCACCTGAGAACAACACTCCCCTTTACTCCCTCTGCTGAAGTCGGTGCTCTTCTGGATCCTGAGACTAACCTGGCCAATGGACATCCAATAGGAAGTGTCCGCATCATGCAGGTGCTGATGTAAATGCTCAAAGAAGGACCCAAGCAGGAAGTAAACAGCAAAGAAGAAGATTCTTGGCTGTAGCATCATGTGACAGTAAACCTTCAAGTTTTTTTTCCATTTTTCTATTTATGGGGCTAAATTTACTATAGAAATATGTTTTTTATTAATTAGTTCTTTTTATTTCCTCATTCTCAAGTGGTATCCAGACCGCCAGCCCCCCATACGCGAGCCTGCATTAGATAGACGACTGCTGTGGAGCCACCCATACGTGCACCTAGCTGTATGTGTCCATAGAGACACACACAGCTTGCGGCAAGCCATGCCCCCACCCTTGCAGTCACATCTTGACTGACAGCAGAAGCAGCCATCGGCTCCTCTCCTCTTCCCTCCAGGAAGTTTTGGGAACCCTGAGTATCTTCCTGGTCACAGTGGAGGAGACGAGTGGCTGCAGGTAAGTGTGGGGGGAACGGGCTGTTAGGAAAGTACTGGGTGTTTTTTGCCTTGATGCAGAGAATGCATTAACCCCTTCGTGACGGGGGACGTACACTGTACGTCCCGCCACAAAGGGACCAAGTGACTCGTCACGTACACTGTACGTGACAAGTTATTTGCTGCATTACAGGGCTGATTCTCAGTGGTTACCATTCATTAAAGGATGCCTTTTTCAGACACCTGATACCTTAATATCGGGTGTCTGAGAGTCAAAGCAGAGCGGGCAAACATGCTGGCAAAAGCCGGCATTCTGACAGCTCGTATAGATCAAGAGAGATATCTCTCTCGATCGTATACTGGCTTTTTTTTTCTTTCACTTTCAGGAATAGATACATAATGTATCTATTCCTGAAAGAAGAATGTTTCAGTTTTCTGATCGCTGTTGGAACGATCAGAAAACCTTTAGTGACAGCTGAATCCTGAACTGCTGCAGGATCAGTGTCACTAACTTATTATTGGCTGTTCTGAAGTTTGAAGCAGCCTAATAATAACCAAAAATGTATTAATTTATCAAGCAGTAATAGTGAGATTAATTCACAATGACTGCTTGATATAATTAAATAAATGAAATACAATTTTTAAAAAAATAGTGAAAGGTGTAAAAAAAATAAAGAAAAGTGTAAAGAAAAAAAAAGTGTAAAAAAAATAAGGGACAAATAAATTAATGTATTTATTGCATTTTTTTTTTAGCTGTGCTGTCCTAAGTGAGGCGTTAGACACACATATGTGATATAAATATATAGCCCTATCTGTCCTCTAAAAAACAATATATAATATGTGTGGGTGCACTTTGTAAGAAAGTATATTACTGACGTGGAAGAATCACACAGCAAAAATGTCAAAAGTGTGTCAGTTAATTGCGAACAGAAACTAAAAAGAAGCTCAGTCATGAAGGGGTTAAAGTAAAAGAAAAACCCAGCCTTTAATACTACTTTAAGGTAAGTAAAAAAGGACTTTTAGATAGGGATTTATTTTTCTTTTCATCCAGCAATCATAGCGGGTGTGGGAGGGGGATATATCCTGGAGTTGGGCTTTAAAGTGACATTAAAGGCAACTTTTTTTTCCCCTCATCCCAACGTTAAATAAAGCACTTACCTTAAATTATATCTCTTAATCTGATCTTCTTCTTCTTTCCTGATGTTTTCAGCCTTCTCTCCAGCGGTGCAGCAGGTGTCCGATCCAGCGCCGACTCCTCTGGGCTCGCTGGCACTTCCTGTCCCACGGTGTCTGCATGCGGGTGCACACGTCCATAGACTTACCTTGCGTCACTCCTCGCATCCCGGCCGAAAATGTGAACTGCGAATGCGCCCGCCCCAAGATCCTTTGCGGCCGCCCGAGAATTTTCACACTTTCGGATGGAAGCGCGCGAGGAAGACAGGGGTAAATTTAAACCGCTGGTAAAGCGTTTTATTTTTTTGGACCAGCACAGCAGCTCTGTGGCCGGAGATCAAACGGAGTTCAGTACACGATCTCCGTTTGATCTCCTCCTCCTCGTCGGAATGCAGGAAGTGCTTCATCAGCTTCTCTGGGGGTCCCTAGGTGACATTAGGGGTCCTAAAGACCCCTGATGTCTCCATAAAGAGGACCTGTCACTGCAAATTGGCTATCACATAGGGAGTTTGTTTGCTCCCTCTGTGATAGCATTAAAGTTCAGTAAAAAAAAAGTTTAAAAAAAATTAAAGTTACAAAAAAAATAAAGAATTAAGTCACATATCAAAGCAATAAAAAAAATAAAGTCCCAGCCCCCACATGCACACGCAAACATGCGTCGAGTCCGCCTACATGCGAAAACGACGATTACATCCATTGCGCTGCACATGTTACATATCGCCGCGAACGTCGGAATGAGAGCAATCATTTTAGGGTCATCAATCACTGATAAAACTAAACTGATGAGCGTTAAAAGCTTTTAAAGCGTCGGCTGTGGTGAATTTGGGGTATGGTAGTTATTTGTGAGTTTGCGGGTGCGCGCAATTTAAAAGCTTGACATGTTTGGTGTCTATTTACCTGACGTGACCCCATCTTTTATATTTTACCAAAAAATTGGGTAATAATAAATGTTTTATAACATAACGTAGGGAGAACAGGTTTTTTTTTAAAATGTCGGTACTTTTTTCATTATATAGTTTTAAAAAAACCCGTAGTGGTGATTAAATACCACCAAAAGAAAGCTCTATCTGTGCCCAATAAATGGTATAAAATTCATTTCAGTACAGCGTTGCATGACGGAATACATGTCAGTCAAAGTACCGCAGCTCTGAATACTGAAAAATGGCCTGGCCAGGAAGGGGGTATAAACACCCCGGTCAGCAAGTGGTTAATATAAACACTACATGGTGAAAGACATATATATCAAAAGGATGCTTTTAAGAGTGCTGACACCTCAATGAAATATGAAGTAGATACTTAAGAAACAAAGACACCAAAAAACTAAAGTAAAACTTCCACTTTTATTATATGTTATTTATTTTGTCCAAAAAGAAAAAAAAAATCCTATTTCAATTACAACATTGTCACTAACAAAATCCAGGACGGCCAAGTCATCACAAACAATATACTCACTAGATCTAATATAAATGAGCAACAGAACGTAAAACATATCTTTACCCAAGAGCAAACTATAATATATTGCAATGTATCTATCCATAAATGTTATGGCTGTATTAATTTGTTTATTTATTTTTTATCAGACTTTTGTTTCCTTTTTTAACCTATTAAACCTGCCAACAACATATTTCCTTTCCTAGGGTGACAACACTGTCTTAATGTACTGTATTTATGATGCAGTAATGTTGTCACCCTAGAGCAGGACTAAAAACAAAACCCTTCTCCCTCTCCTCTTCTTATAGAGGGGAGTTGGTTTATAGTCTATAAAGATAGCAGGCAACAATCCTAACTTACTAGAATCTAGCTTACAAGAGTTCAATGAGTTGGCTGAATCTTAGGGGTTGACTTACTAAAAAGACACTTCACCTTTCAATGGAATTTGCACTTTGCAGGGGAAATTTCCTTTAGCTTGGTGACTGGTGAGGGAAAATAAGAAAAACAGTATTTTTGCTTGCACATAATTGGGTGATGGAAGTCAGCAGAGCTTTATTTACTAAACTAAGGGAAACGTCCCCTTCAATGTGCAAATTCCATCAAAAATCCTATGGACTGAGAATTTCTCCTACTGCAGCAGTATAACAAGAGTAGCAAAGCCAGTTAATATGGCAATGACAATGTATCACTGGAACCCCCAAGATGAATATTAGATGGATCCAAAGGGTGACTTGATATACCAACAACTAACAAAATCAAAAATGCAGATTTTAGAAAACTGGACCTTCAAGCCCGTTGTAAGTTGCAAGGCCATATTTGCTGGCAACACATAATTAAAACATGAAGAACAGACAACAATATAAAATCATACTAAAGAACAATATTAAGGATTGAGAGAAAACGATTGATAAATGAAACATTCTTACCTTCTCATCCTCGGTCTTAACACACACTGTATATCCAACAGATGGTGGCAGAGACTGATACATTCCTTCTACATACTTTCTTATTAGAGGAACAGATTTGGCATCATTCAGTATAATGTCTTCTTTGTTAGGAAACATAGAGAAGAGCATTTCCAGCTCTAGTAACTGAAGTTCAAGGCATTCCTTAATGGTGGCACTCATATTAATAAAAGAGCTTCTTCCAACTGTACCTAGGATAACATACAGAAGCTAAATTACAAAATGCATCCTTTTACTCTCAACAGTAGGCTCCCTTCACCTGCTGACACAGAATTTTAGATATCTGAAGGGACTTGACACCATCTATTATTTGTGTGTTCCTGTACTCATGTAGGGTCGACCTATATCTACAGCATTTAATAGAAAACACTAAATAACTTCCATCATTCCCTACTCCAGAGGAGCTTACAACTCCCCTAACATGGTTAAACACACAGTCTACTACCAGTAGAATCCAGCAAACATCAGTGTAATTGGGAATTGTGGGATTGATTTACTAAAGTAGTAAAGCATAGTCACCTTGCAAGGGAATTTTCACTTTAAAAGGGATTTTTACTTAACTCAGTGAATGTGGTGATTCGCAAAGCTCAGTAAAAGGTAAGCTAAGTGAAAATTATTTTACTTTGTTAAGAATACCAAAATCACAAGCAAGGAAAATGAGGAAACTGTGTTTTTGCTTACGCATGATTGGATGACAGAAGTCAGCAGAGCTACATGTCATTCACTAAATTAAGAGAAAATTCCCCTGCAAAGTGAACATGCTTTACTTCCTTAGTAAATCAACCACAGTGTGTGCATCAAGTCCTCTGCATTAGGAAGGTTACACGGTACCTGGGATTAGACCTTTCTTGTGCAAGTGCTATATAGAAGATGGGGCAGACCTGAAGATTGCATGCACATTAGGGTTGCCACCTTTTTTTCCATTTAATTTTGGTTGCCACTGTCTGCCTGACATCTTGTGTCCGGGTTTCTGCTGCCACGAAACCCGGAAACAGCATTCAAAACCGGCACTGCCCGGGTGAATCCTGGACAGGTGGCAACCCTAATGCACATCTCCTATTGGGCAGCTGTTTACCAGAATGTAACAAACGTGCATTTAAATAGCAAGTCTCTGATGTGCTTGATTCATTGAACCCACTAATAAATAATGGCTTAAGTGTCAAGAACAGGTTGATGTAGAATTGAAACTGAAATACATAAACAAAGGGTTCCCTTTTGCAAAAAAAATACATGAAAAGGTCAGTAGGCCCAAAAGATTTACAGCTAAAGTCGTCTCCTGTATAGGTTGAGCTTGTCTTCACCTCTCCTGCCTCCCTCTATTATTGTAATGGTGGCCTTAGTGAGGACTACGCACCCTCAGGAGGTAGAGAGGGTGGGTCTTAGTTATTGGTTTCAGAAAATGTCAAGATATGAATGTGCATGCACTATTTTTTGCGATTGTACCGCAGTAGAACGCAGGGTATTGTACCACCGTGTGGTCCTGTGTGGCCGATCGCACTGCGGGCAGGGGGGCGTGTCTGCACTGCCACGGTCCCTCCCACCCCATATTGCAAGGAGACTTTGTGTACGCGATCCCTTGCGTTCCAGGCAAAGGAAAGTGCGATGAGCGCACGTGCTGGTGGAAACGAGCCCTAAAGTAGGGCTGGACAAAACCCAGGAGCCGGGCAACCAATGCCTCATAAAAATTACAGCTGGTGCCTAACTTTTGAGGTTTTCTCTAGTTGTTGTCAATGGAGCTGACGCCTAAAAAGCCTGTTGGCACCTGGATTGGAATAGACTGGCTCCTGTATTCCATATTAATTTGTCCACCCGATTTAAAACCTAAAAAACTCCCCTTGCAGTGGGGCAACCCCCAACTGCAAGGGTCCAGAGCTCTTTTTGTCCAGGGGATTGTGTAAAGTGGTTTTACTTACCTGATCCCAACTCCCCTAGCAGTTGATGCTCACCTCATCTCTCCTATGCTCTGGCTTGTGCACTGCCCCTCATGTATAATGTAGGACTAAGGACCCTGCATTAGATGTGATGGTGTCTGTGGGCCTCCAACTCTCAAAGCAAAGGGGAGAAGAGGCTGTGGGTACATATTTTGGAGCCTGTGGAAGCGGGGATCAGGTAAGAAAACTGCTTTACACTGGTCCCCTCGACATAAATGAGAAGTGAACCCTTGTAGTGCTGGGGTTGCCCCAATGTAAGAGGAGTTTTTTTGTTTGGCCAGACCATAATCACAACTTTTGTTGAAGCCAGCGCCAATCATTTTAGGTTAGGTCTACATAGTGAGTTGCCCCTAACAGGAAAAGAGGGTAAAATGCCCCCCAGAAGTATATCAGAGTCTACAATAGGAAAGAACATGAAAACCACATATTCTGTATGTAGGAACTTCATGTTATTTTATCAGCATCCTACAAAAGATATGCAAATAATTTTACAATCATTAGGCTGCAGAGAAAGTCAGAAAGACTGCAGATTATTCATTGAAATGTTTTTCAAGAGATTAAAACGGAGGCCCTGGATTTAATAGTGTGCGGCTTCCAACAGAAATGGTTCCACCCAAATTATATGTCATTATCTTGAGTCCAAGTCTCAGCAGGAGCAGTACATGGCATTGCATTTTCCTTCCTTCCTTTCCTACTAAGTTACTGTACTTCTTTTTTTAAGTCTGTATTCCTTCCCCTCACATGGCATGACCTGGCAAACAGTATAAACCCTTCATATTCCCTTATTACACTTACAATTACACTCCAATGACTGAAACAAATTGGGGTTGATTTGCATTCGGAATAGAGCCTGTTTACCTACAGGGGTTATAACCCTCCCGTATTCTATATAAAGCTAAAAACAAGTTTTGGCTTCATTTCTACTTTAAGAAATATGCTTCATTTCTACTTTAAGAAATCTTTACTTTTACTTTACTATCGTTACTTTGAAACAAACTACAAATCCTCTGAAAGGTAAAACAGCGCATATATACAGAATGTACAGTCATGGCCAAATATATTGGCACCTCTGCATTTCTGTCAGGTTATTCCACTTCGCGCAGAAACTTGTTGCAATTACAAGTGTTTAGGCATTCTCATGTTTATTTCTTTTATTTGTATTGGTATGACACAAAGGTGGAGAAAAAGAAAAGCCAAATCTGACACATTCCACGCAAAACTCCAAAGATGGATACACATTTCTTGGCACCCTCATTTAATATTTGGTAGCACAGCCCTTGGAAAAAAATAACTGAAATGAATTGCTTCCTATAACCATCAATGAGTTTCTTACACCTCTCTAGAGGAATTTTGGACCACTCTTCTTTCGCCAACTGCTCCAGGTCTCTCAGATTGGAAGGGTTCCTTTTATGAATGAATGAATAAAAAGGGGCGTTATGGTAGGAGACCCAGGAGGACCCCACTGCTGACACAGAAACATAAAAAAAAGCCAGATTGGAGTTTGTCAAAACTTACCTGAGGAAGCCAAAATCCTTTTAGGAGAATGTGCTTTTGACAGACGAAACAAAATTACAACAAGAAATTAGGCCTTTAAAGAAAAAAATACAGTCCCTACAGTCAAACATGGTGGAGGTTCACTGATGTTTTGGGGTTGCTTTGCTGCTTCAGGCACTGGATGTTTTGACTGTGTGCATGGAATTATGAAATCTGAAGACTAGCAAATAATTCTGGGGTGCAATGTAGGACCCAGTGTCAGAAAGTTGGGTCTCCGTCAGAGGTCATGGGCCTTACAGCCGAAATGGTTTCAGACAAAGCGCTGGAGAGTACTGGACTGGCCAACAATGAGTCCTGATCTGAATCCCATAGAGCACCTGTGGAGAGATCTCAAAACAGCAGTTGGGAAAAGGAACCCTTCCAATCTGAGAGACCTGGAGCAGTTGGCAAAATAAATGTGGTCCAAAATTCCTGTAGAGAGGTGGAAGAAACTCATTGATGGTTATAGGAAGCCGCTGATTTCAGTTATTTTTTTCCAAGGGCTGTGCTACCAAATATTAATGGAGGGTGCCAATAATTTTGTCCAGTCCAGTTTTGGAGTTTTGTGTGGAATGTGTCAGATTGTGGCACAGAGCTCTTATGTTTCTAATCACTTCAATGTGAGATTTGTCATAAATTCAACTGCTGCAACATCTGACTCTGGCAAGTTGCTCCGCCAAATCTGCTCATTCATTTCTGTCCAGATCTGAATGCTCCAGACATTTGTCGGAATTACTGAATCAGATTTGTGAACAGAAAGGAAAAATCTAGTGACTTGATGACCGTATCATAATGAGCCAATAAATATAGTGGCTGGAAAACGAAGCATGCTCTATACATGTGCTGATTTTCAGCAGTGCCGATCTGAAACAATCTGTGTGTGCTGAATTCTGATCATTTATGGACATGAATACTTATAATATTACTGCTAGAGAAAATTGTAGGTACACAAGTTGAACAACTTAGAAAATCAGTAAATATCTACAGGCATTAATTGGATTCCTACAGTGATGCTAAAGTTTATGTTTTATTCAGCAAATGGAAGAACACCATGGATTTATGGAAAAATTGGGACAGTTAATGATCCCAGTCATGACACACCAGAATCAGTGATGGATGACAGAATAAAGGAGGAAATGTACAAAAAACTGTCTTGTATAGCATCAGCTTTTCTCTTGTCTGCATAATAGGTGCAATAATGCCATCTGGTGTTATCTGGTGAAATAGCGGTCTCTGCCTGGAAGCCTTGTTATATGTACTTTTTGTGTAATAAATTTAAATGTTTCAGAAATGAAATAATTTTTGGGTCACGCCTTAATGACCAAGGAAACATGTGGGTCCGGAGGTTACACGGGTTGAGAACCACTGCTCTATATTATATTTGGGCAATGTTCTATTGGGAAACCTTGGGTCCTGCCATTCATGTGGAGGTTACTTTGACATGTACCACCTACCTATACACTGTTGCTGACCAAGTAAATCACTTGATGGAACTGGTATTCCCTGATGGCAGTGGCTTCTTTCAGCAGCATAATGCTCCCTGACACAGTGCAAAAATGGTTCAAGAATGGTTTGAGCAACACAACAATGAGTTTGAGGTGTTGACTTGGCCTCCAAAGTCTCCAGATCTCAATCCAATCGAACATCTGTGGTATGTGCAGGGAAAACAAGTCTGATCCATAGAGGCCCCACCTTGCAACTTACAGGACTTAAAAGAGAACTATGGGGGAACCTTATTATCCCATAGCTCTCTTCAGGGTCATGGGAGGACATATATAAACCTCCTCCCGTGACCAAAAGCTCAGTATATAGCGGGCTGTTGCCCGCTATATAGTGAGAGCGCCGCAGCCGGGACGGATCCCGACAATACTGTTGAGATCCACTCCGCTGACTGATTGACAGCTGGCTCTGCCTATCTAGTGGCAAAGCCAGCTTTGCCTGCCCCTTCCATTGCTCCAGTCAGTGTTGGAGGATCGGAGAGGGGAGGAATCACTGCGGGGAGCGGTGACCGACAGTCACTGCTTTCTGCAGGCAGATGATCATAAAGTGAGCGAACGATGGTATGTTTCCGCTCACTTCCCAACCAATAGAGCCGACGTGTGACAGCTTCAATGTCATACGTCGGCTCTAACTATGGGGATGAGTGTCATTCACTCACCCCATTAGCTTGATGCCAGATACCACAGCATACCTTCAGAGGTCCAGTGGAGTCTGTGACTTGATGGGTCAGGGCTGTTTACTTGGCAAAAGCGGACCTACTTAATGTTAGGTGGGTTGTCATAATGTTATGGCTGATTGATAAATATGACATACTCTGGATCAGGACAGCAACAATCTAAACACTGCACTATAAATGACATACAGCTCATCACTCCAATCCATACGCTTTCCTGCTCCATGTATATGTCACACATCATTATATCCCATTCCACTCAGAACACTATCCTGTATGTATTCTAATAATCGTCACACAACTACCACTGTCCATTTTTTATTTTCTAGCATTATGAAATGCAGCTGCTCATGATCACCACCAAATACTCAGATAGACCTTCATCTGGTACACGGCTCTATGTATGACATGACACGTGTCATCCTCATGTACCCCTTTAAAAGACATCTGGGGCTTCGGCACTGACACCGATCACTACAAAAAGCGGCAACCACAGCTGCCACAGTCACGTGACAGATCCCTACTCAAGCGATTAACACATACACACAACAAAACCAACGTGCCTATGACAAGGGGCGAGACAGAAGAGAAGAACAGCTGACCTGCCGCCTCCAGTGCCTTCCTCCTGACCGCCTTTGATTGGCTCGAGAGAAAGCTGCCGCTCCCTATACGCGACGCAGGCAAAGAGGCGGACCTAGGAAATGCTAATCGCTGATAGACGGGACATAAGCAAAGGGGCGGGCCTAGGAAATGCTAAACGCTGATAGACGGGACACAGGTGAGGGGGCGGGACCAGGAAATGCAGAGCCCTGATAGACACGTCACGGGCGCAGCGTCACCTTCCTGGCTGTGAGAGGCGTGCAGGTAATACAGGCTTGTGTGCTGTCAGGAGGGTCTGTGATCATTGACAGGCGCAGAGGATCTGTCACTCTCATCTCATATAGAATTCCATTCCTAGCGGTCCTGTATTGTAGCAGTGTGGGCTCACGTGTGTAACGCTCATCACACACAGGGGTCTGCTTGATTGCATAGTTCAGGAAGGTCCTCATATTATGTAGTCTTGGTACATGTAAAACTGTTTGTAATGTGAATGGTGACCCTAAAGCAATCAGATTGTACAATCTCCTTTAAAGCTACCAAAACGATGTAATGTTAGGAGAGACCTTAACAAGCCATTTCATTTGTATCCAATCACTACCTTAGTTGTACCACTACATAGTTGTTGGTAGATCTAAAGGAGAAAGTACAATCAGATTGTATAGTGTATGGCCAGTTTAATTGGGTGATAGACTCTAAGGACAAACACACTGTAAACTTTGTTGATAATTCTGTTGACATGTTTACCACTTTCCTTCTCCTCCTGTAGCTGTAGTATTTCCAGGGCTGTTTCCTGCAGAGCTGGTATATCCTCCCATCACAGGGCTCAGGTACAGTTGATTGGTATTACATTGAATGATTTGGGATTTTATCCGTCCACCAATCAAGGCTCAGATTACAGATCAATCTGAGATACATAAACCGGGAGATTGTATTTGGTTGTTACAGGAAACTAGATCTACTGATCTGAGGTTGTCTTATGGAATAAGGAGCAATCAGCAGCAATAGACTCCGTTTACTAATCTGTATC
>NW_017306751.1:474425-515757 GCF_000935625.1 Nanorana parkeri | reverse complement strand
GAATTTGAATCAAATGATTAAAAGCATCAGTAAAGTGTTAGTTGTGGATGGAGTAGTGAAGGAGTAAAACCCTGGGCAGTTTATTTATTTTTTTTCCTCTGTGTACCATTAGGGGAAATCTTCCTCCTGTCCTGGTGACGCAATAGGAAGTTGGAGGAAATCTCCCATAGTGAGGGGATAGTTGTCCCCGAAACAGAGGTGTGTTCAGTTGCTCAGCGGCACAGAGTGTTGAGTTAGCAATACCCTGATGAATGCTCAACACTGCTAACTTGGCACTCGCAGCAGAAGTGATTGTGGATGCAGAGCGCTGAGTGTGACGGAGAAGGTGGAGCCAGAGCACCTGAGGGCATTTTAACTGTGGGCAAACCTGGCAGCGTTGGAGAAAGGCGCCTGAACCCCGATGGAGGAAATCTATTCAGCACCGGGAACCTACAATTTAGACTAGGTTCACACCTAGGCGATTCAGATGCTGCGCTGTTTTCGCGCGGTCGTCACTCCATTCACTTTAATGCAAATCTGTGTTTTGCGAGATATCGCGTGACTCAAACTGCGCGATAAATCGCCTAGGTGAACACCGGCCCTTAATGTTTTGGTGGACGAGCACACTAAATATTAATTGGAAAATGGTATTTATTAGGGATGCAACAATACTAGTATTGGTCCCAATACTGAGTATTTGGGTGAGTACTCGTACTCGCCTAAATGCTCCTGATGCCTGTCCTGATACTGGAACTTCCTGTATCGGGAAGCCGGGCGGCGTGTAATGATGGAAGCCAGGCGGCCAGTCATTACACACCGCCCAGCTTCCTTAAAGGAGAACTATTGGGTTAGTCTTTTCCCCATAGTTCTCCTTAGGGTAACGGAAGGACACAAACTAGCGTCCTCCCGTCACCCTAGGCTCAGTATACCCTGAGCTGTAGCACGCGGTATACTGAGACGCCGCAGTATACCGCGAGCTGCTGCTCGCAGTATACTGGAACGCCGCAGCTGAAGCGCATCCCGACAATTGTGCCGGGATCCGCCCAGCTGCGTGACTGACAGCTGGCTCTGCCTATCTAGAGGCAGAGCCAGCTGTACCCTCCCCTGTCCGTTCCGCCAGTCAGCGCTGGCGGTGAGGGGGGAATCCAGCCCCTCCACTGTCATGGCAGAGAGCTGTGACAGGATCGAGAGGTGAGCGAACGCCGGTATGTGTTCGCTCACCTCCCGATCTACTGAGACGACCTGTGACAGTCTCATTGTCACAGGTCGGCTAGAACTATGAGGTGAGTGAAAAGCAATCATCTCATAGTTCTCCTTTAATGGGACGTCTGGTAACGGTATTTGGTATCGGCGACTACGGAAAAAAAAAATCAATAATCATACTAGTTACAGAAAAACCTGTAATCGGTGCATCCCTCGTATTAGTCAAAAATATTATCCTCCGCCATTTTGATTAGCACTGTGCTGCTAAAGCATTCACTGAAGTGCTACAGAACAGCTACTGAGGCGCTTGGCTAAGGAACTGAACACGCCTCAGATGTCCCCATTGGACGATTCCCCTTACCTTGTGTTCTCAGGACAAGTGTCATATTTTGGATTTCCCCTCTTGGTAACAATGGTCCCCAGTACAAATAGAGGGGGGAAATCTCCCCAATGGGGACTTGGACTGCAATAAAAACTTGACAGATGGTCTAACCTTTTCCCAATTGTTGCAGAATTGTTGTTTTTTTTTTTCCTTTCTTTCTTTTAAATAGGCCTAGTCAGACCGTACACTAAAATTGAACTCCAGATAGATTTAAAATCCTATTGTTCATATAGTCTGTGCTTGGCAGAGGTCTCACGGATTTAAAAATCAGTTTAATCCAGCTGTTTATTAAAGCCCAATGATAGCTTGGCTCCTCCTCCCCACCTTTTGTTCTAGTAGAGTTCCCTGTGGTCACATGACAAGTGGGGTCCTCCAGATTTAATGGTGGGTGTCCCTCAGTTCAGCATAGAACAGCCCCCATGACATGTGACTACCATTGTGTAAAGCATTACACTGTGAGCCTAGCCTGGGTGATGCCACCTCTGAGCCCAGGTGTGCCAAATACAGCCTGGACTCGCAGGAAGTGGTTGACTGGTGGTGAGCGTCATTCAGTCTAGAAGAGCATTAGTGGCCAGCAGTAGAGGAAAACACAGAGTGACGATGGAGTAGGGTTGCTGCCTGTCACGGATTCACCAGGACAGTCCGTTTTTTGAGTCCTGCATCTGCTGTGTCTGGGTTTCAGTTGGCCTGAAACACGGAAATGGCACATACAGGCCTCAAAACCCGGTCTGTCCAGTGACTCAGAGACAGGCGGCAACCCTATGATTAAGCCTGGAGACGATATATTCGTTTGTAGTTGTGCTTTAAAATAATCCTTGCATGTGCTTTTACATGAACTGAATCTTAGCTGTGCTCTGACTAGGAGAAAAGGGGCAGCACTTGACAGCAAGCCAATCTAGCTCTGTACTTTGCAATGTACTGTCAGTCTAACACTGGAAAAAATGCTGACAGGTGGAGAAAGCACAGGCATTGCCTCATCTGCTCCTCCATGATCCAATCACAGCCTGCAAGGGATCCTTTAATGGGCTGTTTTGCTTGCAGCAAGCCTGGATCATCGCACGGGAGAGATTATATCTGTTATTTTTGATCACCTGACATAACGAGCACTGAATAGCCCTACTGCACGGGTTAAGATTTGATTTGCCCGGAATTTTGATTAAAGGACCATTATGAAGAAAAATATTGAGATCTAATAACTTTTGGCTTGTATGTGTATGGTATTCAGTTTTATTTTGACATTGTGTGACTTTTCCCCACATTTACATGCAGACTAAGCTACCCAGTGTAATTGGCAGTGTTTGGGGTCATATGATGCATTTTAATTTCAGGATGCATTTGGAAGCAGTGTTGAGGTCCTCTGCTCGTCATGCCAAGCCCGCTGGGCTCATTCTTCAGTATGGCACTGCAGGATTTCGCACCAAAGCAGAACTTCTGGACCATGTGATGTACCGGATGGGCTTACTGGCGGTCCTGAGGTCCAAGAAGACCAAGTCTGTCATTGGCGTCATGGTGACTGCCTCGCACAACGCTGAGGTCAGTTCAGTGAGCAGTTCTTGTTTCTGTTATTGGTTTATATGATGTGATCTGATATATGGACATTCCTGCCTAGGAGGACAATGGTGTAAAATTGGTGGATCCCATGGGAGAAATGCTAGCCCAAGAATGGGAGGTGTATGCCACTAACCTGGCTAATGCTGAGGAACATGAACTGCAGATGGCCCTGACTAATATCATCAAGCAAGAGTCCATAAATATGCAGCAAGAGTCCTTCATAGCTGTTGGCAGAGATACACGGTATGCCAGAATGATTCATGTTCAATTGTTTTCTTGAGCAGACATGGGTGGATCACATAGGTATGCACAATTCTTTACAAAGCAGTAAGCCAGTCCTATACTTTTATATATCTGTAGATAGTTTGTCAAATTACAGATGCAGAGAGATCTCGACGGGACCTTAAAGGTAGTACAATAGGTCTTTCTTTCGTACTACAATAACTTGTCAAACAAATCTCTCAATAAAATCTATTTATATTATTCATAATTCATTAAGGTTCTATAAATAAATAAAAGGCTGATGCGTATTATAATTCCCTAGTATTAAAGAAGCACCCTGGGCATGTAGACAAATAACCATTGCTGCGGGGGCTATTGCCCCACTGCAAGGGTTAAGTGCTTGTTTAGTTCTAGGGTCTGAAACGGGTGGGGAACCTCAGCCGTCCAGCTGTGGTGAACCTACAAATCCCATGAGGCATTGCAAGATTCTCACAGCCACAGGCATGACTCTCGGATGCATCATGGGATTTGCAGTTTCTCCACAGCTGGAGGGCCGGAGGTTCCCCACCCCTGGTCTAAAATAAAGATATACTCACTTGATCCTTGGTCCCGCTTGGTGGTTGGACTGGTTCTTGCAGCCTCTTCTCCCCTGGGCTTTGGCAGTCTAAGGGACAACAGGGGCACACTTAACCCTGATATTATCCCACTTTTACAACAAGAACAAAAGATTAAAATATTTGACTAATATCTTCCCTCCATGTTAGGAGGTTGGCAAAAAATCCCATGGCACATGTGTGAGGATATATCTCTATAATCTATGTGGGGCAGCAGATGGTATGAAATATCCTCCTATAGTTGTAGGCTAAGTCTACAATAGAAGGGACCTATGTGGACAGAGTGAGGATCCGGATATCTAGGTGGCCAGACCAGCCTACTAATAGCCGAGTAACACACCGGCATAGCAGCTTTGAGAAGGATATCTAATGACTATATTCAGGAGGATTATATATTGACTATATGGGATTGCAAATGGATACCTGGGATCAGCTACCCTGAAGAGGTTGTCCGGCCTTGATCATCTTTTGTCTACTGCCCATCCATGAATGAATCCATCTTCTACTTCTACATGAATAAATCCATCTTCTACTGCCCAATATAGAGATATATTGAATTATAGAGGTATATCTTTTTATATGTGCCATGGGATTTATCGCCAAGCTGCTCACATGGAGGGAGGATATTGGTCAAATATTCTAAACTTTTTTTTTATTCCTGTTGAGAAAGTGGGATAATATCGGGGTTAGGTGTGGTGCCCATTCCGGATCTGGATGGATGTTTTCATGCACATGCAGATGGCATAAACTTTTTTTTACTTGGCTGGTTTCTTTTTTTCGTATTATGATAAATCTGTTGTCCTCATATTGTCTCCTAAAGGAGTAGATTATATTGTTCCTGAAACATGTTGAGTATCCAGTACAGTCCTATCATTTGAGTGATATGAAGAGTTCATGATTATATGGAAGTAATGTCTTTTTTATTTTTCCATGTTTTTAATGACTTATGAATACAATTTATAGATTTCAGTGAGATTTGATTGTGTGTGTCTGTGTTTATATGTCTAATGCCTCTCTATTTAGTTACATTTTGAGGGATAATGACTACCCCAATATGGGGTAAGACAGTTCCATTTACAACTGTTAAGTGATGGTGTTTTTTTTTTTTTTTTAATCTTTGCTATAATTCCTGACTGTTACTGCTCACATGGGAGGCTTGGCTGCTACATCTTTTCATGTTCTAGTACCCCCTGTTGCATTTTCTATGGTATAAAGTCAAATATCGATTTGGAAGAGTGGGTACCCCCTTGTAATTGCCACAGCGGACACAGGAACTCAAGCTCACCAGTAGAGTGCCTATAAGACGTGAAAAACCATCCGATGGGTGATGGCTTGACTCTATAACATCTATCAAAAACATTCAAAACTTCATTTTTATGTGGACTGGTTCTTTAACTGATTGACATGATGTATGCAAATATTATAATTGAAGAATTAATTAAAAGCTTATGTAGAGATTTATTTCCCCAGGCCAAGCAGCGAAACCCTTTCCTGTGCTGTGATAGATGGAGTGACTTCCTTAGATTCTAAATTCCAAGGTAAGTGCAAGTACAGTGAAAGGGAAACTAGTGTATTTCCAATGTATGGACTTGTTAGACATTTTTTTTTTTTTAACATGTTTGTATTGGACATCAAAGACCTAGCATACTACCTGAATTAGCAGTGATGACAACATCATTTTTACAAGTAAAGTGAAGAAAGAGGAGGCAAAGGAGTAATGCTGTAAAAAACTATTTAATGTTGTGTTAACTTGAGCTATATACTTGCATCTGGACAATACAAAGTATTACTTGCTCTACATACTTAATATTGCAATGCAATCAGTTGTCTAGTTCTGTTACAAGAAGGTAATTGATGCCCTTAGAATATGCTTATATCTATACTGCTTAAAGGGTGACTCCACGTTAAAAAAAACATAACTTCTTTAAAAAAAATAATATAGTGTATATAACTGTTGCACAAGCCATTTTGAAATGTAATACCAATAAAATTGCCTTTCCGTTTAAAATGGTAGCTGCTGTAATGTTCTAAGTCTGTCAAAAAAAAAATCAATGGATTATAGCGACCTGGAGGCATTCTGTACGAAGCTGGTGTATAGAACAGCTCCACAAATCTCACTTTCTGCTTCTATTCTGCTGACTGATTTTTGCCAGAAGTCTGCACTAAGATACAAGTACAATTTTAGGCATCACTTGTTGGAATTCATTTTTTTAATTTTTAATTACTACTGAAGGGATGCAGACACTGCAACTTTCTTTATTCGACCACCCACTGAAAGCTTTTTTTTTTTCATATATTGTTTCTGTGGACTGTTGAAAAATAAAAAGGCTTTTTTTTTTTTTTTTTTAATGTCACTTTGCAGCAACTAAAATGTGTTCGTAAATACTACCGCATCTGAAATTACCGAAAATCTCTCATCCATTCGAGTCCGAATCCCAAACCAAATTGACTTTCGGGCCCTAATCCTAAAAAATGAAAATGAAAAATATGGACTGAATTTTTTTTCTTCCCGGCCTACATATCTACTTTAAGCAGAACTGTCACATGAGACATTCTTTAAGCCATGAAAAGGTCACATTAAAGTTTAACACATTAAAAAAATACAATTTGTATGCATGCTCACGGATAGATCAACTTATGTATAGTGCAATTGCTCAAGATGCGGTGACCAAGTATAAATAGTGTAATACCTAACCCATATGTGCACTTTGTCACTTTATTTTTATATAATATTATATTTTTGTAATTAAGACCAAAAATAGACAAACGTTCTCGATGTAGCAATACCAAAACTACAATGCAGGAAAAAAACCTCTTTATTTTTGTCTTTTGTTTTTTTTTGTGTTATTATGCCTACCTTGATTGTTTTCCATTTACTCGATAACTGATTATAATGAACCCAGACCCATGTAGGGATCAGTTTGGAAAGGACATACTGCAACAAACGGCTTTTTCTTCAGAACAGAAACGGGTAGGAAACTGCAACAAAGTTTTTTATAATCTATGTAATCTACACGGATCAGAGGGGATTTAATTATTTTTTTTCTCCGCAACAGTAGCGTTACTCTTTAACCTGTTATAAATGGACACCTACTGTTCTTTATGTAAAAAGTAATACAGCTTACATCTTATACCAAAAAAAATACATTTAATGAGTTTTTAACACACCACTGCATTCACTGAGGGTTTTTTTTACTTGCTATGATTCAGCTTTAACATTTTATGATCTTTGATTGCTCACTGGTGTGTGTGTGTGTGTGTGTGGTCTTTTTTTCATATTTTGTTTTTGTATTTTAAGACTATGGGCTGGTGACTACACCCCAGCTGCACTACATTATCTGTTGCCGAAATACAGATGGAGGATACGGTGAACCAACAGTTGAAGGATATTACAAAAAGCTTTCCAAAGCATTTAAAGAATTGGTCCAGCAGGTAATACTTTTTTAAGTTGCTGCTCAGTGAACACGAAAATTTGCTATTAAGCCACCACTTTCTCTTTTCTTACAATTTTTTGTTCCTTTTTTAACACTTATTTACCCTAATCAGACCTATTTGAATTATGCTTCTCCTTCTCCCCTTAACTATTTTCCTGCTGTGTTTTTTTTTTTTAATTTTTTTTTTTTTACCATCAATATTTTAAACTTTTCTTATTTTTAGTAATAATTTTTATTTTAAAGGATGCATTAAAATGGCTGTTGAGTGCTTTTTTTTATATTAAAAAAAAATGCTGTCAGGCAGACTAGCTATGACAGAAGAGACTGTGTAAGTTCCTTTTGTCATATATTCATAGACTGGGATAAAGATGTAGGTGCTGATGAGGGAGGAGAGCACTGCATCATCACAGCACTGGAGGGGATCACTTTGGCAGGTAAGCAAAACAAATGGCAAACGCACTCAGTTTGTTACCAGCTTTACATCAAGGTGCACGTGGAAGGGCTTTAAACAGTAATAGCAAAACGTTTCCCAGCACACTCACAAGCCAGCATGCAAAAAAAACTTGTTTCACCGCTAAGGTTACATGCTGGCTTGTGAGTGTGCTGGGAAACTTTTTGCTAGCACTTTGGCAGGTAAGTCTGCCATAATGTGTGAATATGATGTGCACACTAGCACATTATAGCTTTTTCCTTTTTAACACTGATCAAAGTGGAAATTTTTTTTTTGTCTATAGATTACATACAATATAAAATAATTTTTGCAAGACACGATCACCAAATGCAAATAATTTCTCCTAAAAAAAAAATACATAGTACATACTGTATGTACTACCTTATATTAAATAATGACAAAGTTATTACCAAATAAACTGGCCTATAGTGGAAAAGTAAAAAATTGCTCCGGTCCAAAAGGGGTACACAGGTGTGGAAGCTGAGCCGGGTAAATTTATGAGGGGGGGCAAAGTCTACTTGCCTAATGCCCCTAATGTTTATCCTGTCGATTGATTGATTTTAATGTCCACACCCATTTCAATTATGCACATGATGGGTTAGCCAAATTCTGTCCTCGGCTGATAATTCAGAAAATTGTGCACACCCTGCTCTACGCCTATATTACGCTACAAGAAAACTTGCTTTGCAGTGAGTGTTAGATGGAAGATTGTAGAGAGACAGATGACAGACTGCTGTTCACACCCTGCTCTATGAACTTTCCTTGCCGTGAGATATAGATGGAGATTGATTGCACAGAGAGACTGGTGACAAATTACAGTCGCACCCAAAGACAGATCTGCAAAGAATCATGAGGATTACACAACCAATACGAATAAATCACAATTGCATTCCAACAGGTGAAACCGGTCATTGAGCCACCTATGTAATCAGCCAATGCTGCAGCTCTTCTTAAGTCAGCAGATTCTGAGCCAAGAATTGTTTTGTTTTTTTTTGTTTCCTAACAGGCTTTTCTGTATGTGAGGGACACAGAGGACCCGGCAGTGGGTTGGTTTGTGAATATTTCACTATAAGTAGGAGTACCCAATTCTCCAGATTACCAACAAAGGGGCTTAAAGGAGAAGTATTGAGAAAGTAAAATGTACTCTTCCCAATGTTTGGAGCCAATATATGACACTGCGCTGTCCCACACTTGCCCCAAGGTTCGATTGCTAAACCATCAAGAACCGCTGATTAGTCAGCTTGTAGCTTCTCTCTGCAGAGAGCAATGACTGTCAGCCACCGCTCCCTGCAGGGATTCCCCCCTCCCTTGTCTGTTCTTATAGCGCTCATTGTAAGGACAGAAGGGGGGAGGGCGGTTGCATAGCTGGTTCTGGCTCCGGAGAGGCAGTAATTTGTCAATCAGGCAGCGGGGTGGATCCCAAGAATATCATCAGGATTGTTCCCGGCTGCACTGTCAGAAAATAGCCGGCAGCAGCCCACTTAGATGCTAACTTGAGCAAATAATTTGCGCAAAACATGAAAAATAAATCCTTGCCTGTTGGCCACTTACTACACACACAGTATCCCTCACTACCAACTAGGTGCAACCTTTTGCTGCCCCTAGCACCTATCTCCCTATTCAATCAACTGCCACATAGGCTGTGTCTCACCACACGAGTTTTGTTTTCCTTTGTCACCACACAGTTCAGCAGAAAGCTCCCCAGTCTACTCGGGCATGAAACTGGTTCCAAGGTGGAGCAAATCTCTGAGCAGTCTGGGAGTTCTTATAGAGGCCTAATGAGCCAGCTTACTTTAGCGGGGCTCATTACCTCTACCATTCCAGCACTCACTCTAGTGGAAAAAATCTGCATACATCCTGAACCTGGGACACACATATGCCATCATGGATACACCCAGGCGATTTCACCTGCCGGCTGCCACACATGGAATATTGGGAGAATTCTAAACAAGGGATATACATCTTTCCTTCCTCTGTGGCACCTGCAACACGTGTGGCCTTCATCAGTCATGACTGTAGAGGTAGCTGTACACTAATGTGTGTTTATAATTTAGTGGACCCCTTGGCGGAATTTGCATTGCCAATGCGTGAACACAGGGCTAAATGAAAGTAAAGTTACTAATTGGTATTGGATTTTAGGCCTAACCATTGCAAGAAAAGACTAAATACAATCAAATTGTTCTTTTTTTGTACTTTTAAGTAATGTTAGCCATTATCCAATAATAGTGTTCATCATAGTAAGGAATTTGGTGGAAACCTGTTTTATGAAGATGCATGGAGACTTCCATTGCTGGCATCTCCTTCTCAAAACGTCACATGCAGGGCGGTCATTCTGACACTCTTAATTCAATTCTTTGAGTTATTGACCAAGTACAAGTATGTGGATAGAGCCTTATGAATTTTGTTCTGCCTTTATCTTACCTTTCAAACTTGTTCTGGATCAAGAACTTGGAAAGTATTAAAGCCATTGGGCTAGTATAATAGCCAGATAACTAGCGTTTTGGGAAAAGCCCAGAAATGGCAGCCTCCTTGTTTTCTCCCATAATAAGTTTCACTTTTAGTATAAAATAGTTCTTTGATTGCTATGTTTTATGTTTTAACATTCTGTTATCCATAGGCCCCTGGCTGTGGTGATGCGCTCAGATGCTTGAATGTAGATGGAGCAAACGGTATTGGTGCTTTGAAGCTGAAGGAGATGGAAGAATATCTGCAGTCTATGCTCTCCATCCAGCTTTTTAATGATGGTTCTAAAGGGAAGCTCAACTATATGTGTGGGGCCGACTATGTGAAGGTGCAGCAGAAATCTCCTGACGGTAGGGATTTTACTTATTTTTTATATAGTTTTCGGTTTCCCTTCTATACTCCGCCAATGTAACTCCTCAATTTGTCTCTAGGTCTGGATCTTAAGCCTACTGAGCGATATTGCTCATTTGATGGGGATGCCGACCGCATTGTTTACTACTATAATGACGTTAATAATGGCTTCCATCTTCTTGATGGGGATAAAATTGCTACTTTAATAAGCACTTTCATCAAAGAACTTTTATTGAAGGTATTGTATGAATATCTCATATTTTGTCTGTAGGTAAAAATGGAGAAATGTGCCTTTTCGATGTCAAGGATGAACACTTCATCTAGCACAAGTGAAAAGTTGTATTATTGCAGATACTTTTTCTGAAGGACAATCCATACATACAGTGCATCAAAAAATAGCATTGTTGTGTTGCATTGCCATTCATTTGAACGGCACCCCAAACGCATCTCCTGTCCACAGTTTGATTGCCCGCATCGGAACGTGCGGTACCGCAATGCCGTGCGTTCCAATGCGGTGCGACTTGGGTCGCGACTTAATGACCAAGGACAAATGTGGGTCCTGAGGTTACACAGGTTGAGAAACACTGGTCGACATACAGTATAGTATGTGCACTGCCTTTGCCGTGTACAGTACTAGGCTGCTTCCAGTACAGTCAATCTAAAGAACTTATACTGAAGTGTAATATTGTTTCCATGTGCCTTTTGCTTTATCAATGAAATTGGCCTCCTGTGCTGCTTTTGGAGTAGTGTCTGTGTTTAAATATGGGCAGTCCAGGGAAGTACAAAGAAGGTTATAGCAAATCACAGGCTGGTGACCTAGCTAGTGGCCTTCCAAAATGTTTTCCAGCAGACTTTTGGGACAAATCCATGTCATATGTGGGATGTTGGTATACAGTGCTCCTGGAAACTTGCTTTTTAAAATCACTGCACAGATTAGGTTGTGGGTTAGTGATCAGTCTTTCATCATTTGGCACACATCTAGGACACACCAATGGTCACGGATGAATAGACCCTTTTACCATGGGTAAAAGCTTTACATGAAAACCAGGAGGACTAATGTTAATCAGCAAGGCGGTTAACAGGGTATAAACTCTGACCTCTGCTTAACCTCTGACCTCTAACCCTCAGAGGTATGAAAGCATGTATGTTCAATCCTAAGCACCTATAACCTGAAATAGCTGGACAGGCCATATAGGAGCCCCGACCATTTAATATAATACGAAACAAAAACAAACTACTAACCAGCTAAAAGAGGGCTCAGTTTATTTGGCCTTGTATATGCCTGCTCTGTTAATTGACATGGCCTAATTTAAAGGAGAACGATCACAAAATCTGTCCCCGAAAAATGTGCCTTCCTTTGATTGTTGGCAGTACTTGCATGCACTTTGTATTTCACACGGATGACCGGAACACTCTTATTTGGACTGCAGTATGTCCAGACGAGTTGATTTTCGTAACGCTACCTCCCTCATATCAAGGTGATCATGGTTTTTTTTGCAGGTTGGTGAACAGACGTGGCTTCAGTTTTACTCCTCTCTACCCGTGACTTTTTTATTTTATTGAGAAAAGAGATAACCATGATATTCCTAATTGGGCCAACTTTCATACCACCGCCCCATTTCAGCAGTTCATAATGCAAAATATCTGGCTCTGCTGATATGCATGTCTTGGTGCAATGCACACGGATATCCCAGAAGAACAGCCCAACCCTCCTCAATGTATTTGTCTTCAGATGTTTACTAAAACATCTGTGATGTATAGGCCTTCTTGCTGTGTGCTTTTTCCATTGGAAAGCACTTGAGACCTGAGCAGATGTTATTTCAGCATAGGGCAGGATAAATGTGGTTCTATCCAAATATTGTGAACTTTTGTAGCTGGGAGGGAAAACTCCTAAATATCCTAAGTGAGAACAGGGAATCTCTTAGTTTAAAAAAAATGTTTTGTTTAAAGTTGGAGAAGAGTGTGACTAAAACTGTGTCGTGTGCACAGTGGCCTATGTACATGGGAGAAAACATGATGATTTAGACTTGGGGAGAACTGAAATGGTGCAGTTATGAGCTCCTTTGCTGCCACCCAGAGAAGTAAGATGTCATGCAAAAGATGCAAAGGCAATCGGAACAAAGGGGAAAACAATACAATGCAAGGTTATTTCGTGGCCAACAGCAAATGTAGTTGTAAAATAAATTTGGGGACAAAATTGATGCCTCTTAACAGCTTTCAGGATGTATACATACGCTCTACTGTTTATACAGGTATGTCCTTGTCATTAAGAGTTTTTTCTTTTTTTTTTCTCCCCCTTTCTTTTTGCTTAGGTCAATTTAAACTTGAAAATGGCAGTTGTGCAAACAGCATATGCAAATGGGAGCTCTACTCGTTACTTGGAGGAAGTTATGAAGGTATTTGGAACTTTTTGTTTTCTAAGATGTGTAATTCATATGCAGCAATCACCATAATTTATAAGGGGAAGGGTAGTATAAGAGCAGACTTTGTTCACACTTTGCTGGTGTCGGGTGTTATTTATTAGATATCGCACTCTGTTTAGGTTTGTTCAATTCACCAAATGATTTAACGCTAGGAATCTCCACCAATTGACAACTGTATTTGCAGAAGTGATATTTTATTGTGTACCTTGTTATTTAACAATTTATCGACCGTTAGACAATTGTTACATAAGCACCTCCTTCAGAGTGTCGTTATATTTTTCCTGCGGTATTTTCTGCTCTTGGTTAATTTGTAATTTTTATAACATGTAAACTTCAACAGTTTTAATAAAGTTGTTTACATACAACAGTGCAGTCTGTTGAAAATCCATTATTTGTAGGCACTGTTCTCTTCCCCTTCTGGTCCCAGAATGCATCAGTCAAGCGTATTTTACCACCTTAAACATTAATTCTACGATTCAAGAAAAAAAAAAATTATATATATTATGCTTAAGTTGCTAAAATAACGGCAAACATGTAAAATTATCAATTCCCTAACTCTTCAGTCGGAAGCCTTAATGAGCATGCTAAATAACGAATGGAACTTTCATGAATACCATGTTTTCAAAGGACAAATACATATACATACATTTGTATGTATGTATGTATACACATGAAGCCATGAACCCTAATTTCCGATATTCTTATGAATGCTGTCGACTTTCTCCTGGTATCAGCAGCTACCATTATGGTTATTACAGTGCTGATTTTTTTGTAAAAGCACAGCAGTCAGTTTTCTGCCAACAGTCCTGCCTTTTGAGGGTACTTACTGTTGCTCCAACAGAGTTTGAGGGGGTGTAGTCTCCTGACTCTCCAATTGAGTTTGAGGTGGGAAAGTACGTTCCATACGCAAATATACATATGACTTTCCCAGGGGCGTGAGTGGAAGGTAAAGAATGCTGATAAATGAGACCAGTAACTACCTGCAGCTGACAAGGGAAATCTAAAGGTGCCAATACACTGCTCGATTCTCGTACGAGAATTGCGGGAAATCCCGCGATCGTACGAGAATCGAGCAGTGTGAACGAAGACGTGCGACCGTTTCTACTGTACGGTCGCACGTCTTTTGTCTAAGGAGCACGCTAGAAAACCAGCTGAAAAAATCGTACGATTTTCGGCTGGTTTGAACGGTGCTCGGGAGACAAATGACGAATGGGCCGGTGTGCGCACACTGCCCGTTCAGCATTGCGGTCATCGGAAGCCCGCCCCTTGGGGGGCGGGCTTGCGATGATCGAGAGTACGATCTGCCTGTCCAAGATGGGCAGATCGTACGTTTTTTTAAAATTACTTTACAACCATCGCAAGACTAGGGTCTTGCGATGGTTGTAAAGTGTATGGCCACCTTTAGTCTTCTAGTGCTGGCGGCACCAGGTGGGTAACGCTCATGTCAGTAACCACCTCTACTTCAGGACTAAGGACTGGCATAGAGTTCCACCTCATAGATTAATTGACTTCAATCGATCTTCCATTATTTATCAACTATCTATTGACCTCCAGACATTTACTTAACCCCAGCCTTTTTATCAACCTGTTGGATAGCCCTATTGACCCTTGGGGGTCAATATTATCCACGTTAAGGAAACCCAATTTTAGAGCATTGAAAAGTGTTGCCCTTTCCATCTATATGACTAAGCTCCTCTACATCCTAACCACTTATAGTGTTTAGTGTCACCAATTATAGAGATATCCTTAGGTGGTAAATGGCCGTATAGTAACCTAATCCTGCTGATGAGTAATCACTAGGAACAGTGACTGATCACTGAACAAATGGCTCCCTATTGTATAAACTACACAAATGGCATGCAGTAGGGATTATCTTTTATGGCCCCCATGTTTGCCCAATCCTCTAGTTTGTGCAGTTAATAGCATGTTACTTGTCTCTCATTCTAAAGTGCTAATGCTTCCCAGTAAGCCTTTTGTATCTGTAACAATGTTTAATATACCAGTGCTGATGCAACTAAGTATCTGCACTTGTCTTCAAATCTTTTCTTTAGTCCCTTGAGAGAACCTTGGATTTCAGGTGCTTGGCAATTAGATGCTTGGGCACACATTGCTTTCACATGGGGACATGGAGCTTATACGGGACCAAAATAGTAGCTACAGAGCTAGCCTAGCACAGGTTTAAGGTGCCCTAAAGTCAAAGGTTGAGCTATTTCACATGCTGATTAAATCACTTACAATGGTTGCTGCTTCTTGATGTTTAATCTTGATAGATCATGTTTTCTGGCGGCTCCTGTCCTGTGTGTGTGTGTGTGTGTGTGTGTGTGTGTGTGTGTGTGTGTGTGTTAGTACGTTTTGTATGTCTCCACAAACTCGCAGGCTCAGCAAGGCAGGCCATTCTCCTGCTCCACTTTCCTCTCTTCCCTTCTCCTCTTTTCCAAGCGAACAGATGGGACAGCTGCTGGAGACTGTGCTGTCTCTTTATGATCTTGTACTTTACAAGAAGTGAAGCTGAAAGAGTTGGAGCTATTCTGAAACATGATGACTGTAAGTGCTTGGACAGACATTTAAGGAACAGTGTATATTTGTTTGATCTGGATTCGTTATTGAAAAGAAGTTTGAGCGTTTAATGCGAATTAGTTTTTTTGGAAGATGTATCATTTTAATACATAACTGCAGTTTGAATAGGTTGTACAATTTCTGTGCACATTATCTTTTACACTATTGTGTATTAAATGGGTTTTGTTTGTTTCTATTCCATCTGTTAACTGAGTTTCCTTTTACAGGTGCCTGTATACTGTGCGAAAACCGGAGTGAAACACTTGCACCATAAAGCACAGGAGTTTGATATTGGGGTATATTTTGAGGCCAATGGTCATGGAACAGTGAGTAGAAGTAAATTTACAATACAATGGTTGTATATATGTAAAGCCGTGAATGTAACATGCGTGTTTTAAAATGGTGATTTTACCTGCAGTGAATGTCACATTCACTCCTCAATAGATATGCCTCTATTATTTACATGTTTAGTTTTCTATATATTTTATGTGTTTCTAGTCCGTAACCGATATGTCTTATTTTTCCTCACTGAACAAACTGTTTACACCTAGCATTGGGATCTAGAGTGTAACAGACATATGTCCCCCTTCCTTGTGTGCAATTTACAAGTCTTGTGAGAGATCTATGACTCCTAAATGAATTAATCAGGGATTTAGTTAGAGCCCCTCTACTTACCAAACATTTCTTTTGTTTGCAAGGCTCAACAGCACAAGCTGCAAAATAAAAACCTAAATAAATCAGAGCAGTGACTTTTTACCCTCTTCCCCCTCCTTTTGAACACCTCTTTGAAAAGTATAAGTTGGATACAACAGCTATATTCATTTAACATCTGAAATCGGGAGTTTATGTGCACAATTTGCTACCCAAACAGTTGAAGTTTATAGTACAGTTTATTAAATAAAACCTCCATGTGTATGCATAATTGCATCATGTGCTGATTTAATTACAGTGCCCTTAGATCTTTTTAGATGTGCATATAGCAGACATTGGCACTGGAATGCTGTTTGTCAAATTAATTTCAATATCTTTCCGAAAATCTTAATTGGAGAGTACTATAGTCTAAGTGAACATCTGGTCTAAGGAAAATACACTTTGGAGCAATGTTGTGAAGGAATGTATTGCTAGATACATAAGGAGAGCATAATAGATGCCTGAATATATTAGGATGAGATTGGTAGGTTGGAGAGACTTGGAGGACAGTCCAGTGAATAAGGACTTTTATATTACTGTATACAGACACTTGGCATGCTCTTTATCTCTGGCAGGTGCTGTTTAGTAAGAAAGCGGAAGAACAGATAAAAGAGCTGAATCATACCGGGGCCACTGAAGAAATTGGAAAAGCTGCTCAGATGCTGGAACATGTCATTAATCTTATTAACCAGGTAAGGGGACCTCCTAATTTCTTAACTACCTCAATGTATGATACCATATTACTGAGGCCAAGAATAGCTACACACTAATGGCCAATTAATTTATCCCAAAGGGAACGGCTATCAGCGTATTGTGGACCTATTATGTAACTTATGACCCTGCTAGCTCTTATTTTTACTCCTTTTACAGTCTCCTCTCTGTGAATGTATTTTACAAATGTTGCTTAAATTGTACTTTCATGAAAACCTGTTTATTTTATTTTTCCAGACAGTTGGAGATGCCATTTCGGATATGTTGGTTATTGAAGCAATACTCTCCTTGAAAGGTCTCGCAATACAGAAGTGGGATGAAATTTATACCGACCTCCCTAATCGTCAACTTAAAGTGACAGTAAGTAAATCATGTGACACTTGTTATGGAATTAATGATTGCCATATATTTCACCTTTTAGGCTTTTATTTAAGTGGGTCTGGCCTTTTTAGCATAGACAAAAACATTTAATTTTTTCTTCTGCTTCTGGCTTTTTTTGGGGGGAAAAAATATCTGATTGGAACCCAAGAAGTTGTTGGGTTGTAAACTGTAGTATGTAAGCCTCTCCACCCTTAGGTGGTTTTCTTCTAGATTTCAAGTCTTTCACGTGATTGAATTTGATGTGCTGCTTACAAATAATTGTGTGGAAGTAATGCTACATTAAGGGATTAGAGCACCCTCGTATAGATGTAAATGTCTGCAATACTTCAGCGGGCAGAAATGCTTGTATGAAATCAGGGGTGTCTCTAGACTTTTTGTGGGTGGTGAATGTTATGGAACGGGGTGTAGGGTGGTGCACATTACCTCTTAGTCTGGCTGGCGTCCCACCCATCTCACGTCACTAGTTCCCATGAGCTGGGCGGGACGCCGACTGGAGTGTCCCAGGTTTCTAAGAGCTCCTGAAAACCTGGTATGCTCTAGTCGGAAAGAGGGCGGCAGGCACACTAGCGCCCCCTCCCAGGTGACCCCAAGAGATGTGTGAGGCAACAGCCCAAGGCTGCCTCATAGGGACAGCCATGTATGCAATACCTGGCTGGCATAAGGCAATGTGATGTTTATATTGGTTTCAAAGCATGTGCACTTTAGTAGAGGTGAGCAGTTGTGGAAGAACAAAGGCAGGATTAAGGTGCTTCAGGGTCCCTGCTGTGATGGCCATTATTTGCTATGGCACAGACCCCATCTCTGTTCTTTTATGCCCGCGTAAGTATCTGTCCATCATAAAATGTACAGAAGCCAGAGTCGATATCAATGTAGACTTATTCAGGTTCCCTACAAACATTGAGGGTTTCTGCTGATGATAGGAACTGGGATACGTGTATTCTGGTACACACGTTAACTATTGCAGCACTGCACTTGTGATTTATTATTATTCAAGATTTATGTATCACCAACAGTTTGCTCAGTGCTTTACAAAATATGGGGAGACAGTACAGTTATAACACAAATCCATAGAAGAGGATTTGGAGTCCATTCATGGGCTCATGGGGAGCTAATGCTGAGATATTGTAGATTATTTGCCTTGGGGAAACTAGTTTGTGTATACAGATCAAGCATGTGAACATGCTAAAGGTCATAGATATCTGAACCAAATATGATCTTACTGTTGCTAAATCAGGATGTTGGCCTCTCATAGCATATGCCTACATTGGGTGTCTTGTACTTAATAGGTTGCTGATAGAAAGGTGATTGAAACGACTGATGCAGAGAGGCGTACTGTAAAACCACCAGGACTTCAGGAGAAAATAGATGAACTTGTGAAGACTTACAGTATGGCCAGAGCATTTGTCCGCCCTTCAGGAACAGAGGATGTTGTGCGTGTTTATGCAGAGGCAGACACTCAGGTAAGATGTTGCTGATAATTTACAGTCAAACCAGAGGAAAGCCTTAACGTTTCAGTTTCATGACCTTGAAAACTAGCCAGGCACAGTATATTGGAAAACCATAATTGTTATGTACATATCCTGGGTTTAGTCCCAGTACCCTGTGCATATTAACTTTCCTCAAAGAGCAACAAGTAAAACCAATTGATAACTATAAAACTTCTTGCATAATCCTTTTATAACATGAACCATGAAATAAAACACTCATTATATTCTTAAATTTGTGATGGTATACAGTTTGTAGACAACAGATGCTAAAGTGTTGGAGGTGTATGACATAACATAATTTAGATTAAGGTCTCTTGCACACAGGTACATGGGGCCATAGAATGCCGGGCATATTTCCAGGCCTAGTATACACAGCTGTGGCATACAGCGGCCCATAGTAGTAAAAGGGAGTAGGCGGCTGTATGTGGGTCTATGCCGCTACCTGTGTAAACCCACAAATGCATTTGTGTGTACATATCTGGACTCAACGAGTCTGCATTCAGGTGTTAGCAGGTTTGCTCAAGTAGCAGCATAAACCCAAGTGCGACCGCTTACACCTATTCACGGCTATGGACGGTTGTACTTTGCAGCTGCACATCCTGTGCATGAAAATACGCCTGCAGTTTTAAGTTCTACAGCTTCATGTACTTGTTTGCATGAGCCCTAAAAGTGCGTTATTGGTAACTGTTAACAACTGGCCTTATTTACAAAGCATTCAGACTTTTTAAAGTGAAACTGACATGGCCTAAAACATTTCCAAGGTAACATTGCTGGTAAGCTGCAGCCTTTGGTGCCTGCAAATATCTTTGAGTTTTTAAGTTGACCCTTGTGTCTTCAGTGAGGCCTCTTTGGATCCCAGGCTGTACATGGGGTATCTAACTTTACAAAAGTCAAGATAAAGCCTTAGTCCCTTCCCAAAATCTAATTCCTCTTAGTCAGCTGTAAAATGTCATTGTACTGCCCGCTGAAATGATTGCATTTGGTAGTTGAATGGCTAGAGTGACTCTTTGGGCTGGGAGGGTCAGTGCTTAATCATTAACCTGGGCAGAAGTCAAGGCCCCATGTATTTCCTTGGCATAGAATCCAAAGAGTTCCATGGGAACACAAGAATTGATGAAAACAAGTACTTGCAGGCCCATAATATGCCCATGCTAATTTGCAAGGCAAAACCCATAGCCAGAACTAATCTAAATTTTAAGGTGCAGCTGATTGGCTCTGTGCTTGGGCTATTTGCATTGTATGTATGAAGAACTGCAGAAACATTGAGGGTGTGTGGATCAGTGCAGCAGTTATTTGCTCTTCATATCTTTAAATAAGGCTGAAGTAATCGTGAACAAATGTTTCCAAGTGGAATGCTATTCATTGATGCTAGTAAGCCTACACTTACTGTACTTCTCTATTTTAACTGACAGGAAAATGCTGATGCCTTGGCACATGAGGTATGCTTAGCTGTGTTTTCCCTTGCTGGAGGAGTTGGAGATCAGCCGAAGCCTTTAAGATGAAACCTATCCATGAATAATGACTGTATGTCAGTACATTGTTAGAGTACTATACATTTCTGGGAAGTGGAATCTGCTGGAAATTCAAATGTTTACATTCCTAGTCAAATGTGTATTTGTCTATTATGCATTAATGTATATGTTTTTCTGATATGGTGCCTTTATATCTTATGAAATGAATTCTTTTACATGCAATACACTACTTTAAAACCAACTTTCAGTCTTGTGTTTTAACTTTTGTTTTTTATGCAATGCAATCATCAACTCCCGGGCTTGTTAACCTGCTATAGTGCGCACATACAACCCAGAAAAAGGATTCTTCTGCTTTGTATTTAAAGGGAAGTGCTGTGATGTCAACAGCATTTCTTGTCACTCCTAAATGCATGTTTAGTAGGGACCAATGCCGGTATCGGTGCCGATACTGGGCATTAGAACGAGTACTTATTAAAATGACCCGCTACTAAGCGCCGATACTTTACATTTAATAGTCGGCTGCCGTAAGGTCCTGCACTTGCTGGGGACCTCTCGGCGGCTGTTTACATCACTAGACTGCACATCGCCTCCTCTATCCCACCACCCGCAAGACCCCTCACAGCCCTGGTGAGATTTCACACCGAGCCCTGGTCAGACCCCGCACAGCCTTCTGATCAACAGCGAATCTAGCTTCATATTATTCTGCGTTGTTGTATTGCTGGGATTTGTGTTCCTCTAGCTGGTGGTATTCTGTATTGTTGGGATTTTTAGTCCCTCTACAGCAGTGGTTCTCAACCTTTCTAGGGCCAGGACCCCTTGGTAACATTTGCCAAGTTGTGGTGACTCCAGAATTAGTAAAGCGCTGGACTCCAGAATTAGTAAGGCGCTGGACTTGGGACTAAAAATAGAAGCACACTCTCAAGAATACAAGCCCTCTCCAGCCCCTGCTACCTGCTCTGTCTTAATGCAGCCTTCTCAGCCCCAGCACTGCTTAGACGCCCACCTCCTGAAGAGCTCACATTGTATGGGAGGCAGGAAGACCGCAGCGGCTGTGAACAGAAAAGTCCTGCTGTACACACTCCACAGCCACTAGATGTTGCTGCAGCGGCCAGGGAGTGTGTATAGCGGCACTTTTATATTCACAGCCTCTGCTGTCCTCCCGCTGACTGACACTGACACGCTAGGAGTAGGCTGAGGAGCCTCTCATCTAGCGCAGCAGAAGTGGATGCTGCGACCCACTTTTGGGTCGCGAACCACAGGTTGAGAACCACTGCTCTACAGCATCTGGGACCGGGCCCTGGTGCTCTATTAATGTCCTAAAATCATTTGCCTGTACTGTTTTAGAAAAATTGGCACGTGACACTAAAAAAAAAGTATTAGTATCGGCAAGTACTTGAAGAAAAAAATATCTGTACTCGTACTCTGTCTTAATAAAATGGTATCTATGCATCCCTAATGTTTAGATAGGGAAAAGCTGATCCAGCTCTGCCCATCCCTACAGCAACAGATCACTACAACAGTGACCTATTCCTACTGATCACAGCAAGTAATAGAATCTGTTGCTGCAGGGATAAATTAGGTTTCCACACCTGATTTCAGGCATCCACATCAGGAAAAAAGGTAAAAGAATATATATCATATATACATAGCGTGTCATTCATGATTTCAAGACCACTTGCTTGCAATAAAATAGATTATATTTTTAAACATGTTAAAAAAATTTTTTTATATAGTTTGACTATATGTATAGAACTACGAATCTCATCTACAGGGTACATTTGTGACACTTTAATTCTTGAAGTATTTAAAATAGGTAGCTGGGGTGGACATATGGCTGCACAAAAGATCCAAATTACTAATTCTGTGCAAAGCACAGAAAATTCAAATACTAAGAAGATACTTAAACTTAGTCCAGTTCATTGAGTCAGAAACTGGCATTAGTAGAGAAAACATTTCTCAGGTAAATGAAGTGCAACCATATGCCGGACCTCCACAGTACCCAAATCATGACAAGAGACTGTAACACCTAAATGAGAGGCAACCTGTTTTTTTTCTATATATCTCTTATTTCATTATGTAATATATTAGATAGATAATGAATAAATGAAAGAAGACACTAAGCTAGCATGCTGGAGTGGGATCCCAGAGGCAAGAGACAAGGAGAGAGAGCGGGGTTTAGACTACAGAAAGCAGCTAAAATTGATAGAGTCATTTATTCCTGGTTTTTCATGGGATCTGGTGGAATCAATTTCATGGGATCTGGTGGAATCACCCTCACATCATATGTTAGAGACACTCCCCACCTTATATCTCAAATTAAAGATCTTGAGGTTCCAGCTGAAACTTTATTAGTAGGCTTAGACGTTGAGGCCTTGTATTCCTCTATACCCCATTCAAAGGGGATCAAAGCTATAGAAAAAGTTCTGGCCTCTCTAGGCACATCTGAATTTGATCATAATACCTTTATAGTCCAATTGCTACAATTTATTTTGACTCATAACACTTTTTCGTTTGGCAACCTCTACCTCCAGGTACAGGGAACGGCGATGGGAACACGATGTGCTCCCTCTTATGCCAACCTGTACCTGGGGGTATGGGAAGAAAACATCTGGTCCAGAGATGACTTATCCCTGTACCTGTGCCACGTTTTGTCGTGGCACAGGTACATAGATGATATCTTGATTCTCTGGACCGGAGGGAAAACGCTCCTGGAAGACTTCGTTGAAGTACTCAACTTCAACGATTATAATCTTAAATTCACCATGAGTGTGGATAAATCGGAGTTACCATTCTTAGATATCTCTATCTGCAGGAGTAAAACCAACAAACTTTACACTAAACTATATAGAAAAAAGACCGCTGTGAACTCCATTTTGGAGGCTAACAGCGCACACCCACAAACTCTATAGAGGAGTATTCCATACGGGCAATACTTAAGAATAAGACGGAATTGCAGTTTAGATAAAGATTTTGAATTGGAAGCAAAGAATCTGAGATATAGGTTACAACAGAGGGGCTACTCGGACAAGATTTTACAAAGGGCATATAACAAAACAAAGGCAAATTATAGATCAACGTGGGTCCATAAGAATAAAATCGAAAGAAATACGAAACAAAATGATCCTTTAAGATTAATAATCACATATAACAGTCAACATGAGACAATTAGAGATATACTGATTAAACACTGGCATTGTCTCATGAAGGATTCTAGGATTTCCAAATTCATCCAGACTAAACCGATGATAACCTATAAAAAATGTCCCTCTTTAAAGGATAAACTGGTCTCGAGTGAATTCATAACAAATAAAAAAACCGCTGTGCTGTAAGTACCCCGGCACATATCAATGTCAGAAATGCAAATTCTGTGCATTTATCCAAACAGGATCTGAGACTATTACCCCTAATGGACAGAGAATAAAATGCAAGCATTTCGCTAACTGCGAAACCAAAGGAGTCATATACCTCCTGAGGTGTTCTTGTGATATGTTCTATATAGGTAAAACCAAGAGAATGTTAAAGAATAGGGTCTCAGACCACATCTCGGACATTGGGGCACACGATCTGAGATCCCCCATTGCCCGACATGTGGTCCATACTCATGGGGGTAGAACCCAGGGCATAAAGTTCTTTGCTATTGACAGGGTGCACATTCCCAGCAGAGGTGGAGATTGGGACAAACTCCTACTCCAAAGGGAATGTAAATGGATTTATTCCACCAGATCCCATGAAAAACCAGGAATAAATGACTATCAATTTTAGCTGCTTTCTGTAGTCTAAACCCCGCTCTCTCTCCTTGTCTCTTGCCTCTGGGATCCCACTCCAGCATGCTAGCTTAGTGTCTTCTTTCATTTATTCATTATCTATCTAATATATTACATAATGAAATAAGAGATATATAGAAAAAAAACAGGTTGCCTCTCATTTAGGGGTTACAGTCTCTTGTCATGATTTGGGTACTGTGGAGGTCCGGCATATGGTTGCACTTCATTTACCTGAGAAATGTTTTCTCTACTAATGCCAGTTTCTGACTCAATGAACTGGACTAAGTTTAAGTATCTTCTTAGTATTTGAATTTTCTGTGCTTTGCACAGAATTAGTAATTTGAATATTTTGTGCAGCCATATGTCCACCCCGGCTAACCATTTTAAATACTTCAAGAATTAAAGTGTCACGAATGTACCCTGTAGATAAGATTCGTATTTCTACGCATATAGTCAAACTATATAAAAAATTTTATCGGTGTTATCCATATCATTGTTTGTAGGAATGGTGGGATCCCCTAATAGGGGAATCATTCTTGTTCATATAATTATCTCGTAGGGGACCCACATTCCAATTAAGTAATTTAAATAATTGAATATTTTGTGCCTGAACCTTCCCTTCCTTTTCCCTGGTTCTCTTTCTTTACACAAAAATATAGAATGTTTTTTTGTGTTTTTATTTTAAAAATGTAACCTCTTCCCAACTGATGGAAGTATTCCGTCACAATCTTTCAGTTAGTTAAAGACCGATGACGGAATAATTCCATCATGTGGGAAAATGAGCGCTGGTCAGTGGAGCAGCTCAGTAGAGAGGCTTCTACCCATTCAGAACTGGTTTATAGTAAATATTTACTACCTCCAGTTTGTGAATTAATGGGAAGCCTCTGAACTGAGCGCTTTACATTCATTTAGAACAGGGGCTGCAGAAAGAGATTTAGGACTCTGTCCTCAATTTCTATTTCAAAAGGGAAATGTCAGGGGTCTGTTTTTAAACCCTGATATTTCTCAGAAGCCCCCCCACGTTAAAATACGGTAAATAAATATAATTAAAATAAATAACACACACATACAGGTGCAACAGTATGCACCATTTTGTGATGTATGCTATGCACATGCACTGTGGTGCATTGTTAGAATGCATCACAGTGCTTGGTGGTTTTTTTTTTCTTTTCAAAATATTACTTTAACTGTATGGCAGCACATGGCAAAGCGTTGTGATACGCTGTGTTGCGACTAAATGTATCCTTTTATCACAACACACGCCAATACAGCGCACAAATGATATTTAATATAAAAGTCGCTTATTTGCAGTTTTGCATTTTTTTACCATTTCGCAAAAAAATGCAATTTAAAATTTACAAATATTTGGTCATATCAATGCCATACATCTTTGTTTTAGATTTAGTCGGAAAAGTATTTGTTTGTGCACTGATACTGATTTGTGTGTTTATCGGTTTAATATTGATTTGATAAACATTTGCGCAATTATCCCAGGCCCTACAAAATTAGTAGCACCATCTTTTTATGCTATCGGGCCTGCGCTTTCAGAAAATATATGGTTTGGGGGGTGTCTTTTACAAATGCGAGCAACGTAGCGGTACAAAAGCAAAACAATGGGAAAAATTGCAAAAATGGTGTGGCCAGCTGAGGTTAACAACTATTGCAGCAGAAAGTGTGTTTTAACACCTTGATTGCCATAAATTGTAGACACATCTTTGGCAGTTGAAGAAACTGAGGGAAATGGGTACGTTAATATTTTTGAGCTTTCTTTCTGAAAATGCTTGGTTTTAGAGAATCCACATAGCAGCCAAGAATTTGTATCACTTACCAAGATCAAGTATGTAGGTCAGGAAGTCTCTATCTTCAAGGGTTACAAATTTATTTTATATATCGAACATAACAAAAAGAAATATATACATAAACACTGTACATTTCTTAACTCTATGCTTTCAAACCCAGTTCCACCAACAGCTGATGTTCTGTATGTAACACACTGTGGCGGGAAACAAGAAACAGGTCTTCATTTTGATAAAAGGGGATTTTTACTGGCATTCAATAATTTACTATGCCCAAATAGCCCTTTTTTTTTTTTTTATTATACAGTAATTAAAACCTGACCCTTGAGCAGCACTTATTTGGCACATAACAGACACACACACATGGAACAAATGATAAAATAAAGGGAAAACAACTAGTTCAAAGTGGAAAAAATGTCAAATCTATTTGCATTACTTTTGTTTTAGAGCAAACAACAACATATAGAGCATAAATTATTTGTTCTAAGTATTGGGTCACATCCAGAATCCACTTTTATTTACAAATAGAAATATTTAAATGAAACCAAAATCAGAAGTTAGAAGCTTGTTATGATACGTACAGAGAGTTAAAAAAACAAAACGGAAGGTCCCCACGCAGCTGAGAAAGGAACGTCTGTGGAATTAGGAGTGAATGGTGTATCAAAGTCGCATGACAGATCAGCTCTTCAGAACGCCTTCTAGAAAGTCCCTCTCAAGCATCTCTTCGATTTTCTGCCTGGCTTTACTAGAGAACATTTTCTGGTTTTCCAGTTTAATATCCTTGTTGGTAAAAGAGTTCTGATAAAGGACTGGACTCCCTGAGTCTCCAACACATCTGCTTGTGACTTTACTATTGAAGACTTGGCTGAGTACATTGAAAAAAGGCAGGAGCTGTTCCATACTGCGAATGGTGGAAATTGTAAGCAAGAGATGTCCTGGGTCCCAATCTAATATTCTCCCTGAGATGTCCTCTTCTGGGTTTTTCTGGGTTACAACAACAAACAATAATGAGCCAATGTTTCCTTTTGATGTGCCAAGTAAAGAATGATTAAAGTACATCAATATCTGCTAATAATTAGCAAAATTTCTGGACTTAGTGTTTGAACAACTAGCAATGGAAATGCAAATAATTCTGCTTTTTGAACACAGTAATTTAGACATATTATACCTTGTAGTTAAAGGAAACCTGTCATATGAAAAGCATTGGGCTGCCATTGCTGACCTCTACTGAAAGTACCAGTTGGCTGACCCTCTGGCTTCAATACTGTGATTAACCCATTTAGGACAAGTATTTAGCCTCTGACATCACAACTCATATCCTTCACACTTGTTCAGGGTCAGCAAGTCAAAAGGATCAGCATAACAGTGAGGAAACTAGCTGATACTGATACTTTGGCTGTAGTCCTTAGGAGGAGGGTGTTGGGCAAAATAGAAGGTAAGAGAAACTCTCCCCAGAGGTATACAGGCAGCAATAACAACCTGACAGAGGTTCAAACCTTTCCTTACTCTACCTAGAACACAAAAGAAAAAAAGTTTTTTTTGTCTGGATTCCAGAGTTACCTGAACATCATCAGAAACTGTGTGGTGCCTGACCTGTAGAGAACCAGAGACTGCTATCTGTAGATTGGACCCTAATCTCCTCAACCTCCCATGTAGTGGTTAGCGCTTCTGCCTTGCAGCACTGGGGGTCTCTGGTTCGAATCCCAGCCAGGTCACTATCTGGAACATGGAGACGGCTTCCAGTTCAATCAAGAAGACGGGCCTCGGGTAATGACATGCTACCTGATTGCCTAGGAAACCAGCGCCATGCTACCGGAATTACTGGTAACGGTGCTCGGTATCATCGAGTACCGAAATAGTCGATACCAAAAAGACTATCTGTGCATCCCTAGTATATTTAGCGGTGCAAATAAGAAGTTCATTGTTAGGATTCATATATACTTTATTGGTAAATGACAGTTATACCTTGGCCCTTTTCCTCAAAAGTTTTGCTAGTCGAACCACGTATGGTTTGAATTCCCTTTGATGTGTCCCTTGCCGTCGGACCTCTAAACCGGAGTCATCCGAGGCTTCTGGAATAAATGCCCAGCGATACCTAAAACGTAGAGTATGATATTCCATTACAAGCCCAATAATGAATTTGAGAACAAAGGAAGAAGTCGTACAATAAAAGACAATTCAATGCTTGAAAAACCCACCAGCACAATGTACGGAGAAAGATAACCATGTATACTCATTGACCTATCTTTAGACAACAGCTGCCATTAGTGTGTGATTTATATAAGTGTTTTTTTAAATGTCTACCACCAGTACAATGTAATGTTGTGGAAAGAAAAAAAAAATGAATCTGTTTAGCTGTAGCTGGTAACAAGAAAGGAAAAAAAGTATTCAACTTACATCTGAAACTGGGGTAAATTATCAGAAGGTAGTGCCAGGGCTAGGTCCAGGAATTTACAAGCTGACAGGTAAAGGTTTAGCCAACGCTGGCTGTTATATGATGTTGAGAAGCCATTTCCACCGGTATATGTGGTCTCCAGAGCAGCAACTGACGGTCCAGAAGTTCTACAGGGGAAGAACAGGTCACTGGTAAGTTAACTAGAAGGGCATTAATTACTTTACACAGCACTGAATACTCTTATGTCACTATTGATAGGAATATACCTGCTTATGTCTTCATCAGCAGTAAGTTCCTGCTCCATCAACAAAAATACTTGTACCTGATAAAATATACCAAGAATTACTTTTACCCCTTTTATTTAAAAACAAACATACTTTGACCATAAGAGCATTGCAAAGAGTTTTTTGGCCTCTACATCAAACTAAATAGCCCAGACGTGCCCTTAGGTAAGGTTCTTTTATAGTTTCCCCAAGCAGGACATGATTAGAAATAAGGAGATGTAGGAATTGAAGCTCCGCACCAATTAAAATAGTCCAGATCAATTTTTATTTCATTGGGGACAAGGGACTTTCAAGTAGGGTAGCCAACACATTTTGGGGGTCCAAAAAACACCCCCTTCATCAGGTAATGAGAGAAATCATGTATGTGGACTAAAATACCTGCAGCTTGAAAGTTGTATTGTGTTGTGAAGGTTGTACTTCAGGCTTCTCAACAACTGGGTTTGATTAAACCAGCTGCTCACAATCCTGAAGTACTTCCATCACAACACAACTTTCAATCTGCAGGGCTTGTAGTCCACATAGATGAATGAAAGAAATCATGTATGATGAAGAGGGTGTCTTTTGGAACCCTGTTGACTACTCTACTTGAATGTTCCTGACACTAATGAAATAAAGTTGTATCTGGACTATTTTAATTGGTGTAGCACTTCAATTCCTACATCTACTACTGTGTTCACTGTCAAGCCAGATCACACATGTTTCACATCACTTGACTACTGTTGGATGAGAAACACAAAGAATAACCATGCAGGTCCAGGGCTTTCTTTGCACATTTCCAAATATGAACAGAAATAAAGGACAGACAAACACTGAGTACCCACCAGTTCAGTGATCATAGTTGGCCATAAGGAGGTGAGGTGCTGAGGAGAAATTCGAAGGAGCAATACCCGAAAAAACAGAAACACTTGGGAATGAAGGGTGGGCACTTGGGGCAACCGCAAGCTCTCCACTAGCCTTTCTTTAAAACAAAGATAGGCAACGTTGATTGTTCATTGAAAAAAAAAAAACAGACAATGTATTAAGTTAATTTGTTCTACTCTCTGAAAATGAAGTCTAATCCATCAAGTCTCTACAATCTGAATAGTGCATAAATGAAACAAACTGCCATTTACCTTCTACATGATCTGCACATTTAGATCAAGTGGGAAACAGAAAAATTGATGTTTTGAATTTTCAGAGACATTTTTGATAAATCCTAAACTGGCAAAAAAAACTTATCATCGGATAGTTCAACCTTTGTGTAATCTCCTTTAGATTTACCAACAACTAGGTAGTGTAATAATGACCTACCTAGCAGTCCATTGCATTTAAATCCAATCAAGTAGACTCTTATGCTAATTCGTTGTTTGTAAATCTAAAGAGAATTGTTCAATCAGAATGTAACATGCAGCCAGGATATGGTCAACCTACAGTAAGGCCAAATGGCTCAATCTGATTTTTTTTTTTGTATCCAGGGTATAAGTAAATATTAAACCAAAGTCTAAATGCAGTCAAACCCCAAATTAGTAACACAGTAAGATATACAATGACCAATAGATTTTTATTATATAATGTCAGCATGTTGCACTTATTTCTCACCTTGTATATCTGGCAGGAATTTCTGGTACTGATCAATCTCACTGCTGAAGATGGCAAATGCAAGTCTCTTTAGCAGCATTGCTCTCTGCTCCAGCTCTGCATCTCTGTTAGAGAACAGACCGAGGGAACTGCTTTGAGCAACGGTAACACGTGCTGCAATACAATGGTAGTGTTGTTAACAATGAATGCATGCCTGTATATACCCTTCTAAGAATTATTTATCTTTCTCTAATAGCCAGATAGTGACAACTACAAATAGAAATGTAACTTCTCACAAATTGTAGTTTACAAAGAGGGGAAGAGTAAACAACTTACTCATTAAGTCACGAAATGTGGTTTTGTCATGTGTCATCAGATGGTCCATGATTGCCCTCCAGCTACAAGACATAATTAAAATTGTTTATTAGGAAAACAGGAATTTGCCTTATCCAGTTGCTTATCGTTGGAAAGGTAGATAAACAAAATATTATATTAAAACAAAAATAAATTATCTCCATAAGTCAATAATGAGCATGTGCTAGAAGTTTGCTTTCAACTAAGCAATGAAACATGCAAGCTTTGGCCATATTCTAACTGCATAGGAATGAGAACAGAGGGTCTTATGGTGTTAATATGTATGTCATTACATCAAATCTAAGGTATCGAAACATCTTTATGCAACAGCTGAATCATAAACTGTGTGTGTAAGGGATTTTAGTAGTAAGTGAACTCCAGAGTGAAGTTGTAAAAAAAGTAACGTTTGGCGTTTACCAAGATTACCCGCCTGTCCTCACCATTCTGCCCTCTTAAAGAAACCAAACCATTATATTGTCATCCGTCACAATTCCCTCATGAACAAATGCTCCAGTCTGAATATTTCACATTTTAAAATCAAAAGTCTCTAAAAGAATCTACATTTTAGTATTAAAATCAAGTCATTTCACATGCAAGCTGTAGGAAGAGTGAAGAGTCTTACTGACTGACGCAGGAACTGTCCATCTGGAAGAAGTTGTGATCCATAAAAAGGTCAAATGCTTCCTTCTTCCACGTCCGCCTGGTGTACTGATAGCCGCTGAGGCTACTCAATAGCTGTACACAGGCTCGGTAACTGGGAGCATTATGAGCACTGAAACAATGAAGTACAGTTATTGATAATGGTCTTATTGGGAAGGTGACGAATTTATCACAAATCTCACTTTTCTCTGCTATATACCTACATACAGAGACACAGGGGCGTCCTGAGGCTCGGTGTCACCCGGAGCGGGGACCGGGTGACACCCCGCCGTGACGTCATCACGCACGTGCAGTAATCTCATTGACGCCTGCCATCTTGGCTGATGGAGGCCGGCAGAGAGAGGAGGGGACGTTCACCCGGCGGGATGAGGTATGCCGCCGGGTCCCCTCCTCTCTCCTGACATGACCAAGTGCCCGACTTTTTAGAGGGGGTGACTGTCAGTCATTTTGGTGTCACCCGGGTGCGGGCCGCACCCCCCTTGTGACGCCACTGCAGAGACATACTAAATTATACCTAGCCTGGCACATATTTCAGCCCTATTAGGTGTATGTCTGTCTGCCTCCATTAAACTGAAAACTGTAGTAGCCATAGACAGGCTGAGCAGACAACCATAGCACAGCTTGTAAGATACCACGTCTTTTAAAAGGACCAAGTCTGGAGGTTCCAGGGTAAAATGTGTAGTGAAAATATATCAATTATAGCTATATACAGTAGATATGCAGTTACAAGGATATCCATTACACTCATTATGAAGTCAGAATTGTCCACATCTTCCTCGTCAACTGCCTCAAAGGGATGCCTCTCCAGCCAGTCTCTACTCTACCAACAAAAAGCCAAATACTTACTTTCCCAGTGAACGCTTTAAAGGACACATGGTGCCACTATGGTGTAAGCAGACGCAGTTAAAGGAGAGCTACAGAACCACATCTGGTCGGTGATTCGATCATGCATATTTTCCCCAGTTCTATTGCATTGTGGACATCGGTTACTAGATCTGGTTCTGTAGCTCTTCCATTTGGCATTTTGTTGGTAGAGTAGGAAGTGACCAGAGACTGATCACTATAAACACAGTTCGATACTTACTGCAATGTATACATACCTAGAATCCCTGTTTCTATGCAAAGTTTGCTGAACTTGTGTAAGCGTGCATAGCAGTGTGCATAGGGTTGATTGAGAATATTAGGTGTTAACATAAGATCACACCCTTCTAGTACCTCTAATGGGTTATATAGCTAAATGCTGCTTGTATTTAAGCACATATATTATTTTTGGGTTCTTTTGAGTAGTGGGTCGATGACCAGACCTGGTTCTGTGTCATTTTACCCTATATTGGCAATATATGTCCATTAAAGTAGACCATGCACATGCAAATTTCCTGACACCAATACATGGCAGCATACAATGGGGCGGAGCCAATGGGGCGTCAGGAAAGGAAAATTACCGATAGGTAAGTATACAATTTTCCGTTTTCCTGACACCAATACATGGCAGCATACAATGGGTATGGCTCCGCCCCATTGTATGCTGCCATGTATTGGCGTCAGGAAAGTAAAATTACCGATAAGTATACAATTTTCCGTTGTTTGGTATTTTGCTGGAAGAATAGGGATTGGCCAGAAAGGGATTACTTTGACACAACTGGTCAACTTAAACATGTACTACAATATATTTGAAGGGTTCATTAGGAAGCTCTAGATCCTGTAGTGATCGTCTTGTCGCATAAGGTTATTACCAATAGAAGAACAATATCAAACTGACAAGATCTCAAGACAAAAATCTGGTACTTTGATGTATGTGACCATCCATAATAAGGTTGCAAATCACTGCTGTAGTGTGCAGAAATGTAATATAAAAGCTATTTCTACAGAAAACAAACAGTCATCAATATTGAAGATGCACAGAAATATTACCTGTGATTACGTAAATAAGGTACTACGTAGTGCATGATATTGACAAGTAAAGGAATAACTTTCTCCTTTTCATCACTGTAAAACACCATATCCAACAAATGAGCAAGAACCTGGCGAAAGACAAAAACAGTACACAAAAGAGCCAACATGAGCACAAAAGCGTATTTTGCACATTATTATGATGCTTTCATTAAAAAAGGAGGATATGAGAAGCGTTTCTACATAGAGTCAGAGCAAGAGCCCTAAGGAACAGAGATTTAGTGGCGGCGTCTACCTCCGTAACCTTTGCTGCACTACAGGGGATCATTTTTATCAAAGGAAGAATATGTATATTGTGCATTGTTAGTCAGTTTACAGTAAAGCGTCCCTAAAGCCAAAACCTTTTGGTTAGAGTAGGGAAGGGAAGCTCTGTCATTTTTTTTTTCTGCTGACTGAATCCCCACTAAGGAGATCCACTCTCGCAGGTCCTGGAGACCATTGTCCCCAGGACTGGACAACAGAGAGCTTCGAATAGGAACATTTACTAAGGTGATAACTGTCTAGCAGGGGACTACTAAGGTGATAACTGTCTAGCAGGGGACTATCCTCTCACTTTCTGTTGGGTCTCCAGGACAAGAAAAAGTTAAGGGAAATCCCCACAAAGGGACTAATATTACAAAAAAAGAAGTTTGACCGGGTTTCTTTTTTTTAAAATTCCCTACACAATCAAAGCCAAAAAAAAGGTTATTTTTAGGTGTACTTTATAGAGGAACAAAAATCAGTATCCACAAAGGGGAGCAGATGGTAAAGAACTAGTCACCTGTATTGCCTTTGGTCTTCCTGCAGCTGATCTTTCCACATTGCTAACTTTCCATACTTTGTTCTGCACTGTCTCTGTGTGGAATTGGTCATCTTGGAAGAGGCAGGCTTTGCTTCCTCATGTCACAGCCTCCACCGTGGAGAACAGTGAGCAGTACCGTAGTGACATCACCAAACTTTACTTCTAATCTCCTGAGACTAGCAGCGCCCTCGATTTTACACTGCACATATACAGCTATGAGGTAGTAGGCACAGTGGTCTCTAGGTACATATACCAGGAAGTGCTCTGCTATTTCATACAAGGAGTTCCTGACAAAAGTAAATTTTCCAGGGTTTTGCTTAGGCCTAGATACTTTTAGATGTTCCCTATAACATAGCAAATCTTTACTTCCACTTCAGGTCCCCTTTAAGTATGTGTACTGTATAGTAGATATCATTAACAAAAGTGTATGTTGTGAGGCCATGTCTGACATGTTTTAGCTGGGCCAACAAAACTGTGCAACAGCCTTAAATAGCTAGTCGCTATTCTTACCTCAGAGAGTAATGTAAGTGCATGTACACTATACACTGAAGGGGTGATGTGTGATATTTCCATGGCTGGAGACAGCATGATGTCTGGAAGAATGGAAGAAGAATGTATTAAAAAAGGACCTGTTAGTTAAAGACTCCAGTTCTGTATTGTTAAGACATTGATACTCAACCATAATTATACCTTCAACATCTGATTCAAGAGTGGTGCCATCCACTGTTATTTTTGGCGATGGCTTCACCTCCAGGTTCCTCCTTAACCAGGTAGTCTGCTCCAGTGATGACCCTGCAATTGCGCCAATAGCATCTACAATTTTGTGTGTGACATCCTGAAGAGACAGATTAAAAAAATCAACATGAAAAATAATGTACAGAATTATGTACAAGTATTTCCATTTACATAGAGACAAAGAATTTGATATATTTTTATACAAAACGTTAACGGGAAACCTTAAGTAAATGTACACTAGTGTAAGCAGCAACATTCTCCTCTTGGCGTTACAACATGAAAAGCCCTGATTCATATAGCATTTGGGGGACCACAGGGGATCACCTACCTCTGGCACCATTAGCTTTCAGTTATAAATGTGCACGAGACCAACTGAGATCCCAGTTTTAACTTGGTTAGGTAACTTGGTAAGTTTGCAGTGTGTGGGGTAATTCCACTGCAAGGGTTAATAATAATTATACGAGTTCTTCTTGAGAGCCGATTCAAGAGGGGTCAGCCTCTGGAACGCGCTGTATCGCAGCATTTTTGCAGATTGCACTGGACCGGAACGCAGGCACTGATGTGCCACACGTTTTGGTACGGGCGATCACACTGTGGGTGGGGTTTCGTGGCTGCGGTGCCATTGACTTCAAATGCACAGCCACGCCTCCTCCTGCCCCTGAATGCAGGAAGCTGGCCGAAATGCGATACAGTGCATTCCAAAGGCTGACCGCTCTGGAACGCACTGTTTATGGTGTGAACCGGCTCTCAATGTGCATGGCTAGCAGCAGAGGCATAACTAGAACCTTCAGGGCCCCGGTGCAAGAAACTATGAAGGCCCCCCCAACCCCCCGCCGCCATGGCACTGTGTGGTTAACAGGAAGGCTGCCGAGGTCCGCAGCAAGCGCGGGACCTCAGGCAGCCACTTCAGTTAAAAAATTTAGTGCCGGTGTTCTGTCGAGAACGCTGACCCAGTATCCGCGCTTGCGCACAGATGGGATTATTGAGGAAACCGGCATTTATTTACAAAGTATTTTGTTTAAATCGTTAATTGTGACCGTTAATAATATGTCGTCCATGGCAGTAAATGATGGATGGAATATTATTATCGGTCACAATTAACGATTTGCATAAAATACTTTGTGCATAAATCCCGGTTCCCTCAATAATACTGGTCTGTGCAGAAGCGCAGATGCTGAGGTCGGCAAATTCGACTACGTCGGCATCCTTGACAGAACACCAGTATCTGCGTTTAGTATCGGGGCATTTTCACGAGTATGAGTACTGAAAATGCCCAGTATTGGCGGGTGCATTTTCACGCGTTAGAAAAAAGAAGAGGCAACGTTGAAGTAATAGTCATAACAGGACTCACATTCTTGATGGAGAAAAGGCAGAAAATCACGAAGACCAGAGTGGGTTTCTGTACCGGGAGAATGCCGGCGCTGTCACGGAGAGAGGGGAGCCAGAAGGGGGAGCCACACTGTCACGTTGGAGAGAGCTAGAAGAGGCGCCGCTGGTTGTCCCGTTAACAGTACGCTATACCTCTGCGTCTGTCTCCTTTGCACTACGCCAGTTCGTCCCGCCCCCTAGCGCATGCGCCGTGTGGGCATAGGGCTTCCTATGCTTCTCACTAGCCTGGCGTTACAGCAAAGCGCCCGAAAATCAGCGCACACGCGCCTCCAAGTTTGTCTCTAAGCAACCGCCCATGAACGCTGCGGGCAGCTTGAGGGATCTGCAGGCTCTCTTTCTCTCCGCCCCCCCCCCCCCCCAACTGTCGGAATGCCAGGGCCCGGTCGCGATTGCAACTGCTGCGATCCTGGTAGTTCCGCCAGTGGCTAGCAGACAGGGGTTATCACCTTCCCTTATTTTTCCCAAAACTAAAACAAGGTTTTGGCTTTGGTTCTACTTTAAAACCAGGATTGTCCGAAATGTGTCTAGCATTGTCCGTGGCTGTCAGAATATAAACAGCCGGCAGGGAATATTGCTCCATCCATGCTGTTAAGGATGGATGGGGGAATCAAAGATTTCTCTTGTTCAGCTTGAGGAACAGAATGAGAAAAATTGCGATGTGTATGACTAGCTTCAGAATTAAGTTTTATCAGATGTGTTCAATTCTGAGTGTATGGGGTGCAAATAATCACCCTAGGATAACAAAGCTGGGATAGGTAAGCTGGCTGTGATGATTAGGTTTGCATGATTTCTCCATGACGAATGCAATCTTAAATCTGGCATCAAAGTTCACGTTATTGATATCCTCTTGATATATGTTTGCACCGGATGAGCTAAGCCTATATGTGTCAAGTGTGCAGTGATCCTTCTTATATAAAGTTACAGTCATCTAATGTGAACTCAGTAATTAATGATCTATATAAAATGTACAATCTGAACAAGCACATGGATTTCTTACCTGCAGGTCTCTCTGGTCCTTCTTATTGTCAAGAGTGGGGTTCTTCATAATGAACTCATTCAAAACTCTGCAATGTGTAAATGAATACCAATAATATTGATGAATGAATGCTTTCACAAATAAAACATTAGGAATTGAGCATCTCTCATTGCTAGAGCTGTATGAAACTATTTTATTGCTGGATTATCTTAATGCTGAACTTTAACCTTGCTTTGCAGTTGGACAGGCTCATCTCCTGTACTGAAATTGCGGACTCTGATGTCACTGCACACTGTGAGATTCCCTGTTATGTGCATTAGAAGCTGCAGCAAGTTAAATAGAGCCTGCCTCATTTCCTGGCTGGAGGATGTCCAGCAACACCTAACCCTTTCCTTAAAAGAGAACTATGGGGTAACCTTTTTATCCCATAGTTCTCTTAAGGGTCACGGGAGGACATATACTAACCTCCTCCCGTGACCCAAAGCTCAGTATATAGCGGCCTATTGCCCGCTATATACCAAGAACGCCACAGCCGGGGTGGATCCTGACAATGCTGTTGAGATCCATCCAGCTGGCTAAATGACAGTTGGCTCTGCCTATCGTGAGGCAGAGCCAGCTGTGCCCGCCTCCTCCCCCGTCCGTCCCTCCAGTCAGGGCTGGAGGATCGGAGCTGGGAGGGGGAATCCCGGCAGGGAGCCGTGACTGACAGTCACTGCTCTCCGCAGGGAGGTGATCGGGAAGTGAGCGATGTTCGATCCTTTCCCGATCTATAGAGCCGACGTGTGACAGTTTCATTGTCACACATCAGCTCTAACTATGAGGACGAGTGTAAATCACTCACCTTTAACAGTTTGACTGTACCTGACCTACCGCCTTCATTCATTGGATTTTATTTGCATAGCAAAGTGACCTCAAGTGCACTTTGATTACTATATAGTAACCTGAACAAATAGAGTGTCACTTTTTCATTTATGAATTGATACTAAGCCTGCAATGTTTTTTATATGATTTTAATGTGGCTTTAATTATTTCCTGTTATATTTGTGCAATCATTATTAAAGATTTGTATTTTGACATAGGAGACAGAATTTGCTTATACATATCACTGATGGGATGATCTCTGTTGAGAAGGAATTTTGTTTGTACTGTTTGTAAACGTTTTACATATAGCCAGCAGAGTACTCATACCAGGCTTGTACGTCTGTCTATTTTAATGTAATCTTCTTCCTTTGACGTTCTTGTATATAAGTTAGCCACAGACGTGTGTTGGCTTGAAATGTCATATGTTACCAATTATAATTAGAAGCTAAAAATCAGATTAGTGCACACAAGCCCTCCTGATCTAAAGGTAAGTATTTGGCAAAGAGATGCTGCAAGTTTGTGAAATGTGTGATATTCCCATTTTTGTTAGTACACTGGCTTTGTCAGTTCTTTTTAAAGACCATTTCATTATGTATACAGAAAGCACACATCATAACAATTAGTAACCTTACCCTAATATAAGGAACTGGCCAGGGGCTGGTAGACTGAGCTGGTTTGAGTCTTTTAGCAGGATGAGAAAAGAAGCCCAACTGTCTACCAGATTAGAGACCGGAATCCTGAAAGTTAATTATGTATGGGTCACATGAAGAACAATAGAAAAAAAATACATTATAAATAATTTGCTAGAATATCGTATTACATTTACATTACAGACGTGACCTGGGGCAAATGAATGATTAAAAGGAACAATCCACTAAGAAGTGATATTCTAGATATAGGTGCAAACTGGTGGGCTCTGTTTTCATATGTCTTGGCTACTCCAACAACAAGATCTCCTTCCTTAAAGTGACACTAAAGTCAGGAGTTAAATTAAAAAAATGCATTCAAGTAACTTAACTATTAACAAAAATGTATCTTATTTGTGTATCACTCGGCTGTAGATCCTCAAATCATCTCTGAATTCATGCTGACACTGTCCTTCCTTCTGGAGGGTGGCTGCTTTTGTTTCCCATGGTCCCTGTGTGTGTTGTAAAGTAGCCACAGCTCCAAGATCACTCACGTGATGGACTACAATCTCAATACAAACAGGAGATTTGTAGTCCATCACAGGAGTGAGCTTGGAACTGTGGATTCTTTATAAACACACACAAGGACCATGGGGAATAAAGGTACCTCCAGAAGTAAGGACAGTGTCAGCACCAATTCAGAGATGATTTGATACAGCCAAGTGATGTTAATAGTTAAGGTACTTTAATGTATTTTTAAGGTTTAACTCCTGAGTTTAGTGTCACTTTAATCCTCTGTTGCCATTCATCTGGAAGTATGTGTGTTCTTGTCTATCTGCCCACCTCCTGTTACATCCTCCAAAATCTAAAATACATTTGAAAAAAATCCAAAAGAGATGGTGAGTAATGTAATAAAGGTTTCAAGAAGTGAGCAGACCCAGGAACTCGAACACAGACATCTCTATACTGAGATAAACTGTCAGGTGGTTCAACTCTGCAGCATCTACCTAAAACTGAAATATCAGTTGGCCTAATCCTTTGAAAGGGAACTCTAGGCAAATATTTAAACAAAACAAAAAACAACAAAAAAACACTTTAAAAAAATCCATTTGTGTATTTATATAAAAAAATGAAACGTACTTCAAAAACTAATATAAGAAGGTAGTAATCTGCTCACCTGGCTAGTGCAATGTCAACACTGAACCACAACTGAAACACAACTTCTTGCCAACACCAAGTAATAAAAGTCCCAAAAAGTCAGCATCCAACCTTAATCTGATCTTTATGCTTTTTTTTTTTTTTTACAGCATGTCAGTTAAAAAGGACATCAACGCTAAATAGGTTTTGGACAATCTTGGCCTTGAAGTAGAATGGAAGCCAAAACCTTTTTTTTTTTTTTAGTTGTGGATAGAAAAAAGGGAGGTATACCCTGTCAACTTGATTTGCAGTCTGTGTCCCATTGGGAGATTTCCTTTCACTTCCTGTCCAGAAGGTAGAGGAAAACCCTCCACTCGATACAAAACTCAATAAAAACTTCAGTTCCACTTTACGCTTTAGATCGGATCAAATTTAAACGCTGGCTTCTTTTGGACTCAAATCAAATGCTAGGATAACTGAATTAACTCTTTCTAAGAATTAGTTTTCTATAATGTACTGCAAATCAAAAATCAGATTAAAAGTGTGGTTATGCACTGTAAGCCAGTCATAGATGGAGCAACCCCTACAAGCTAACATGGTTTCAGGCACAGGGAGCAGAAGAGGGCAGCTCACAGGATTTGGAAGCTCAGGAAGGACATAAATCCTTATTCATAGTCCAATGAGCAGGCAGGTGTTACAGGAAGCTGCATTGGACATATTGGTGTCACTACCCTGGCTATGCAGTTATGAAAAGGTCTGTTAAATCATACATGTTAGCTGAAAAGAATAAAAAATATGATGGCAGATAACAAAGCTCATGTATTTTAATGGTGTATTTAGCTGTTGGGCTGGAGTTCAGATTCAATACCCTGTTAACAGTGGCTGTAAAACATTTCACCACAAGGCAGCATTGTATGAGGTAAGAAGGGTAAAGTGATATATAAAAGTCCCTGAGTTATATTTTACTTCACCGAAACAATAGCACAAATATTTCAGTAGCCACCTCTGTAAGAAAATAGCATCCACTTATTAACTGCATGCCACTTACATACATAAAATGAGATAGTATCAAATATATTTCCTCATACAAAAACTATTCATCTACACGACCAATCAAATTACTAGCACACATTTGTGCTCTAAAAATAAATCTGTTTCCAAGGCAGACCTTCAAAAGAAAAATGATCATGGTCTAAAGGAATACAATGTAAGATTAACAGTTACAAGGAACCACAAAGGGCATATTAAAATAACAAATTAAAAAAAGAGAAGGTGGGGGTGGGGGGGCTATCATGCAAGTAATACTTAAAACGTTAGTCTTACCTCTGGACATAGGCATAAAAGAACTGTAACATGCAGACCTCAAGTGAAAGGTGCTTCTAAAAGATTAAAATCAGAGGAAACGGCTTAGCGACAAAATAATACTGCGTGTTAATGTGGCTTCCAAGTGCCACATAGCTAAGAAAATGTATTCAAAAGGCTTACTGCAACTTTTCATGCACAAACCACAGCACACATACCAGAGCTAGACAAAATAATCCATTGACAAAGATCTGGTTTATCATTTAATCAAAATGGCTTCCCAGCAGAAGATTTTTTTGCTAATGTATTCTGATTATATATATATATACACATATACACACATATACATATATATATATATATATATATATATATATATATATATATATATATAT
>NW_017306751.1:473848-474360 GCF_000935625.1 Nanorana parkeri | reverse complement strand
AGATATTGTTATCTGTTTTATTGCTTCTGAAATGAATTCTAGTACACCATAGAATGGCATAGATAGAAGGAACGCACTAAATTTGTTCATGTATAACACACGGTCTTCTTTAACCAGTTGACATCCGCCGTGTTAAACACCCTTCCCATCCAGGCCATTTTTCAGTATTCAGCGCTGCGGTACTTTGACTGACATTTATTCCGTCATGCAGAGCTGTACTGAAATGAATTTTATACCCTTTTTTGGGGACAGATAGAGCTTTCTTTTGGTGGTATTTATTCACCACTGGGGGTTTTATTTTTTTACTATATTAAGGAAAAATTACCGAAATTTAAAAAAAAAAAACAGTTTCCCCTATATTAAATGATAAAACATTTATTATTACCCAATTTTTTGGTAAAATATAAAAGACGGGGTCACGTCGGGTAAAAAGACACCAAACATGTCAAGCCTTAAAATTGCGTGCGCGCGCGAAACCTCAAAAAACGATAATACCCAAAATTGGCCATAGG
>NW_017306751.1:468853-471684 GCF_000935625.1 Nanorana parkeri | reverse complement strand
CCCTATATAATAGCAAAGGCACACTGACAGGTCCTCTTTATGGAGACATTAGGGGTCTCTAGGACCCCTAAAGTCACCTGTGGACCCCAAAAGAAGCTGATGAAGCAGAGATGCGGACGCAAACGAGCACATATAGGCGATCGGCTATGGACCCGCTGATCGCCTATATGTCAAACAAACTGCCCGTGCGTGCCCGCTAGGGGGCGCGCGCGAGCAGAAAATAATTGCCGTCTGGAGACGGCAACTCGCAAATGCAGCAGTGCCTTCCGTCCGTTTTTTTACTACGGTCGGACGGCAAGAGGTTAACATAATCACAAGTCAAAAAAAAAGTATATTTCTTAATCCATTGTGCAAGGAAGCCATAACAATATGATGAACGTAGAGGAACATGGGCTTCTAAGAGGAGTTGAGAACTTGTTATAACAAGCAAATTAGCTATTGAGGGAAATCATTAAAGTTAGCTGAGTTAGCAACTACTGCATGTATACTCTTGGTTCTTCCTAACATGAAGCAGGCTGTGAATTTTTCTTGAACGGATCCTTTTAGAAACAGCATTAGATAAAGATTCTCCCCTCCCCTTTGGTGGCCAAGCTCCTATACACACTAAAAGAAACTACGCCATGATACAGGAGCCGTTTCCACATATTTTCCACCGCTATGCACTATAGGTGCAGAAGCCACTTTAGAGTGGGATCAAAAGTGCTTCCTCAGGTAGCGCATAGAATAGAAAAGCTCCTTTGTATCATTAATAATGTTGCAGAAATATATATCACAGTTATTGTTTCTCTGTGACATATGCACATTGTATTATATATTATAATTTACAGAAAATGGCATGCATTGGTAATAGATCTAATTGTACTATAAAGATAAGTACAGTAACTCCTGATAGATATACCTTGTCTTTAGCTATGGCGGGTGGCTGTTTCAGTACCTCCTTCACTGTTTGTATAACTGTCTCTGTCCTCATCACGCTGATGGAACGAACAAGTTCAACAAGCAGAAGTTGTTCTTCACTTGCTGAAGGGATAACCTTAGTAAAATGTATAAGAGTTAAATACGAGCTGAAGATAATAAAGATATTATGGCATAGGCTAAAAACTTCCACTGCACTGTATTACAAATACTGATTGGGAACAGGACTAATATCATGACATGCAGGGGCCAGAACACAAAAACCAAGCAAGTATCAGATCAACCTTTGGTTTTTGTATTGATGTTAATAATCAGACAATTCTGTAGTACCTTTGTGCGTGCAGAGTTTTTATGGTGTCTCCTTTCATTCCAAACAAAAGCGATGGCAGCCATAAAATGAACACCGTGATTCATAGAAATGGGTCCCAATAGCTCCAGAATCTGCTGCCTTAAATTCTGGCAATTTGAGAAAATCAAATAATAAATTAGAAAATATAATATGCATTATTTGTTGTGGTATTGTGCAAAAGTATTGAGAGTTGTTCCTGATTGTAAACAGAAAAATGTTAAAAGGTGGGAGAAAATAAAATCAACTAACTCTATTAATATAACATTTGCTATGAAATCTTCATCTCCAAATGCCCCCTTTCCTGAGTCCTATTATCGGGTGGCTCCATCACCATGCAGGATGCAATGGAGCCACCTTTGCATGTGCGCTCCTGGCTGCCAATACACAGCACGTTGAAACAGATAGTCCCGGCCCCTCCCCTTTTCCGTCCTCCAAGTGAGTGACTCACAGCAGCTTTAGCATGTGTTGTGAGCATTGCACTGTGGATGTAAACGGTACAGGGCGTGTGCTTCTGCATCTGGTAGCCAGGGAAATCTATTCTGTGGGACCTGGAGCCACGGCCGTGAATGTAAGTGTTTCTACAGACATAAAAAAAAAAGTACTGGGGAATGTTTAATTATCTATTTAGAATGCATATATTTAAAAAAGGTGTTTGATTAGTACTACTTTAAGATGGATGAAAGCTGTTCCTGGGATGGCGCACAGTTTGAACCTCTGTTAACTTTACGCTTCTCTATTCTGAGACATGCAGTGAGGATTGCAATGACTTAAGGTAGCGCATGAAATGTCCTTTGGGAAAAAGACACTGTGCATGGATTATAAACTGCTACTAGGGGAGGCAGAGGCTACCTGTATGATGACACTGGTGACAGGTGCAAAATTAGCTGGGGTACATAAGTTGGCTTTATGGGGCTGGTGGGTTTATGACCTCAAGGAACCCTTTGACAGTGAGCAATTTATTGACAGCTGCAGAAAGCATGAACAGTTTAGCATAACAAATCCATTTTTTTTTTCCTTTTCTGGTGTCACTCAAGGTATACATTAAATACCACCTTAAAAGTGTACTCCATCATATCCCATATATTATACTTTAACACTGAACCACCTCTCTAAGTTTGAAAAGGTTGTACGATAACAGATTTATCAAAGACTTAAATAGCTCTCAGGGGTGCTTCAGTTCAGACTGCAATGTCATCACAATTTTCATCAAAGTTCATGTTGTAAAACACCAATAAAAAGGATATTTTGGGTGACCAATCTTGTATTACCTTTGTTGAGCCAAGATTGATTGTAGTGACAGAAGCAGCGGCAGCTGTAAAGTTTCTTTCAGAAGAGTCTGCTTGATGAAGAACACTCCAAAGCAAGGTGACCGATGACATTATTAAATGGAGTATGGAAAGGATTCCACTACGAGCTTCTAGAAGGTGTTTCTGATCTACGTTCACCAAAAGCTACAAAACAAGACAACAGGAAATAAAAATTGAAAATAATCTTTAGGTCAGCTGAGATTAAAAAGAAAAAGCAAAAAAAAAAAAAAAAAACCTCTACACATTAACCCTTTCGCTGC